>NW_020956060.1:66065-155786 GCF_003031625.1 Empidonax traillii
TTCAGGAGGTCCTAATACGGTCCTTTTTGATTTTTTTTTTTTTTTAAATACAGGCACCTACAGTCTGATGAATCCTACGAACAAGTTCACAGCTTTGTTCACAAAGCCTCCACAGCTGCTGGTGGGGCAGTAACACGTAACCTCTGTGCCTTGTCCCTGCAGGAAGCCTCATGTGCCTACGTGCTGATCGTGACGGCCGTGTACTGGGTCTCCGAAGCTGTACCTCTTGGTGCAGCAGCCTTAGTTCCTGCTTTCCTGTACCCACTTTTTGGAGTCATGAAGTCCAGTGAGGTCAGACCATTGTGAACCTTTTGTTATCTGGTATTCTTACTCTCAGTTAATTATTTGAATAAGACTAATCTTAGTGCAATGGCAAGACTTAGAGGTATGGGAGGAAGAAGGGTACATCTTGTAATGTGAAACTTGGTCTGAATAGCTCTTTCTTCTACTGAAGATAGATATAAGATATAATATTGACTATATTAGCCAGGAAGGATGTCCATTCTTTCAGCTACTGCAGCACCAACAATTTCCAAAACACATTGCATCAAAGGACCTCAACTTTCCCCTTCTTCAAAAGCCTGTAAAGAGCAGTATGGGACACACTCTGAAGTTTCTTTCCAGTTACGTTTGTTATAGAAGACATTTAAGGCAAAAGGAGGCTACATATGCTAAAAATAGTTACCATTTAGAGTAAAAGACTAGGTAATTTTGTTGTCTGTGTGTTGTCTGGGTGAATGTTTAGTCCTTTTTCGAAGCTGTGACCTAATGCTGCATTGTAGCCATGAATTCTCAGGCAAAAAAGGAGCTGTACAAAAAAGTCTATATCATCAGTTCTGAACGTGGTTACTTGAGGGTTTTCTTGAATGTTACTTTTTTCATGATATGCCAAGATTTTATTTTATTTCATCAACAACTTTTTTCCCCCTGCTTTTTTCTCTCTTTTTTTTTTTTTTTTTTTTTTTGGAGGGGGAGGGTAAGGGAGCCTCACACTTGATTAAAGGACTAGAAACACAGATAAGAACACAGAATAATATATAGCAACCATAAATTTGTTGACTTTCTATCACAATATAGCACTGGAGATCCCAATAAATGGATAGAGAAAGGTACAAACCAAAAATTTTATGACCTGCCTTATTTCTCCCAGTGATGTAATATAATCATTTCCATGCCAACACAATTCAGTACTTTCAAAATATTTTTTCCTATCATAAAGGTAAAGTAGTTAGGCATTTACATTAAATTTAATGGTAGCCTGACAGAAATTCAATATAAAATCAAATAAAATGACAGTGGGACTACTGTAGAGATTGTATTATTTGCTTTAGGAACAGAAATAACCCCCCTCGTATTTAAAAAATAAACAACTCTGATGATGCTGCAATATTTCCAGCCTGCTGTTCTAGAGTGACCCAGGGCTCTCTTGCCTAGCACTTTAAGCTACAAATAACTCACAGGGGCTTAAGAACATAAGTGCATATATATGTATGTGGGTATTAAAAACACTGTTAACATTCATTGGTTTCTCCAAAACGACTGTGAAAGGAATAAAGGAGAACAAGAGATTTTTTTTTCTGCTGGCTTGATGGATTTATTTCATTCACCTCAAGATCTTTTTATAATAGAGTAGCAGGGAAAAAAAAAAAAAAAAGAAAATTAATGAGGAAAAAAAACAGTGGAAGAAAGCCAAAAAAGCAATATTTAAAAGTTCTGGCACACAGCTATGTTGGCCAAGTCTATTTAGATCACTATGGGTGTTTATTAAATAAAAGTAATTCAATACATAAGTTGTTGCAGATTTCACAGAATAACATTGGTGTCATTCTTGCACTTTTATGAAGGAGTGTCAGTCTTGCCGAGGACAATGTTTCCTCTGATCTTAATTGTTTTAAAATGCTGGCACCTACATTTGGTTAGAGGAATAGTTTTAAACTGAAGAAATTATGGGTTTGGAAAAGTATTCCAGCAACAGCTTAAGAAGGATTGCATCAGAATGAAATTAAAAGTTTAGTTAGGATTCAAGCACCTGTTTGTAAATTTACTCCCATTTTGATGGTTTTTGCTCACTCTCTTTAAACTGAAGTTCTGTTTCTTGAAACTTTTCCCTATTTTCCTGATAAAATGGAGATAGATTTCCAATGTGAAAAGTTTTGGCACAGGATTTGTGGATCACTGCAGCAGTATAAAAACCTTTCTTAATTGCATTCAAAGAGCCTGTCCCACAGGACTCTTTTTCTTAAGCTGTAGGTTCTAGGGATACCACATTTCACCCAGAAGTTGAACAAGACAGAATAAATATAAACAAGATAGACAACTATATCTCCAGAATGAAAAAGCAGTTGAAGCACATGAATAAGCTGCCTTCAGTGCAGAGTTTTGTCTGTGACTGTTTCTGTGTGAGCCTAGCTGAGTATGACAGATTAACTGCAGGCACTGAACATCCTACCCAAAAAAGTAACATTTCTCTTGACCTCTTCAAAACTGAGAAGCCTAAAAACAATTGGGTATAGATCCTTGTTATTCATAAACACAACACAAAATAGATTAAAGAGGATATTTTGACTTATGAGTTCTTCATGTTCTCCAGCTCCCTGTCATTCTTACTCTCTGGGGACCAAAAGCGTGCGATACCACATTACTTCTCATTCAGCGTGCTTTCTGTGTACTGCAGTTACTGCTTTTTTAACTGACTGCTTCCCCTTGGCCCTTAATAAAGGTGGCTGCTGAATATTTCAAGAACACAACTTTGCTCCTCATGGGTGTGATTTGTGTGGCAGCTTCTGTAGAAAAGTGGAATCTCCACAAGCGAATTGCCCTGCGCATGGTCATGATGGCTGGAGCCAAGCCCGGCATGTGAGTGAACCTCTGACTTTGGGGTAGTCTAAGCCTGACAGCAGCAGCTCTAAACTACTCTGATTTTCCCATCCATGGGCGCAAGCTAGCTTGGTTTGGGGTTCTTTTTCCGTATCCATCTTTCTTTTCAGAGTTTGAAAGCTTACACATTTTCTCATCCTCTTTCTGCCACCTCTAACTCCTTGGATTTCCCTATATTGCACTCCAGGTTGCTTCTTTGCTTTATGTGTTGCACCACGGTGCTCTCCATGTGGCTTTCCAACACATCCACCACAGCCATGGTGATGCCAATTGTGGAGGCAGTGCTCCAGGAGCTGGTGAATGCTGAGGAGGAGTGTGAGGTCATCAGTACTGAAGGCAGCACCATTACTGAAGAAAAGAAGCCAATAGGTATTTGTCAATGTTGGTCATTCTTTGCTCATTTGTGTAGTAGTGACCAAACTTGTTGATACATGTTATTCAAATCCTGTCAAGGTCAGATCTGTCTGACTTATACTGTCAAAGACACTGATCTATACTCTTTCCTTTTGTACTCTGACATTCCTTTCAAAAAATGAAAAAAAGTTTTAAGATGTGATGGTAGAATTGGAGTTGGAAAACTATTTATAATGAATTAAGGCATCTACTGGAGTTTGTGTGTCATAAACTCTTAGATCATGTGATTTTACAGAGTTGGAAGGAAACCCCTGAGGACAAAATTCAGGAAATTTAGAAGAGGTCCAAAAGTGTTCTCTTTGACAATCCCAAAATAAAAAATTGATAAGGGCTCTAAAGTTCATTTTGTTCATTCCTTCCCAGAAAGAAAGAATTTAGGAAGAAAAAAAATATCTCCTTTCTTTCAGTTTACAGTTTCCAGGCTGAAAATTATTTCATCCAACCTTGTCTATTATGTGTAGGGCATTATAGACTTGTAATTGCCAGAGGCACATGATCAGTACAATACAAAATAATAAAATGCTGTATAAAGAGAGAGCACTTGAGATGGTTTGGACAAGCTTTTTGTTTGCAGCAGCCTCTCCAGGTCCAGTGGTGTGATCCAGGGGCTCAGCTCAGTTCTTACCCCAAGGGCTGCTTTCTCTTCCTTTGTTGCAGGTCTCAGCGAAAAGCATGGCCAACCTTCACTGGAGCTTATCTTCATCAATGAGGAGTAAGAATGAACCCTGTACATCAGGACTGGAGATTTGAGCCCTACACAGGTTGCAATGAGAGGAGCCCAGGAGTAGAGCCAGGAAGGGCAAGCAGAAGCTTACAAGGGAATGTTTCGCATGTGACTGACAAGGAAGGCTTACATGATAAATGGGATTAATGTAATGGTCTGGATCTCACTAAAGCTTCGCAGTATTCATTATTCTTTTTTAACATCGTGAACATTTTAGGGAGAAGGAAAATGTTTCTTGGGGTTTGAAAGCTCTTTTGAAGTATGTGGTTTTTTGCTGTGTAAGAGAGTGCTGTCCACAGACTTTTATTTCTGTTCCCCTTAAGGAACAGTGATGGAGAGGATCCAAATACATATGGAGTGACCACAGGACATATCCATAGGGAAATCACTTACAGAGCATTCCTGAAGGAAGTCTGAACTGTCTGCATTTAAGAGAGTGGGAGGGGAGGGAGGTGGGGCAATGATGGGAGAGAGAACCAACAGAAAAATAATCTTTCTCCCCCAAAAAATTTTTAAAAGATTTCTTTAAATATAGACAAATTTTTTTGGAGGTTTGAAACACTGACAGTTTCAACCAGGTCACTATTTCAGGTAGAATCTAGTAAGATGAAAAGGGTAAACCAAGCAATGGACTAATTTCTTTGCCAAATTATCAAATTAATCATCAGTTCAAGATACACAAGGGAATACACAAAGCTGATATCGTAGAAATGTATTATAGGGTAAATCCTGAGGAGCATCTTCTTATGAAGTGTGAGAAAATAATTGCTCAGTCCCTCCTGGAGCTCCTTTTATAATGTTCACAACTGTTCCTAATAAAAGAGAAACAAGTTCTTATTTCTCTTACTTTAAATTTTAATTTATTTTAAAACAAACATTATCATTCAAACAGCATAGGTTGATGACTTCAAGTTAACTTGCAAGGTCCGAACAGTTATCTCAGTAGTCTAGAGACTATTGGGTTCTCCAATATTCCCTCTGTTATCTCTTTTATATCCCAGCCACATTTTGTGCACAACACAGAACTAAATTTTCAGTTTGGCATTGTGCCATTAATCCCTTTAAGCCCTGTTGAAGAGTACATGTTGGATATTTCAAAAAGAACTATTGTTAAAATAGTATTACTTGAAAAAAAGCTTGAAATTTGGCAGGAAAAGTAGCACATCTTCTGGAATTAAGGATTGTTTTCATGGTCCACGTGCCAAAAAGTTGGCAGAGGAAGAACTTGACTAGAATAGACAGTAGTAGTGCTGGATTACCTGGTGGTTAACTCCACTGTGAATTGAGTCCTCTTCTAGAATGGGGTATATATAATACAAAGGACACAAATATTTTCTTGCATGGAGGTGGAACACCATTGCTACATGGCTAGAGGTGGAGCTGTGAAACACAATGATGACTCTGACATATGTGGCCAAGAGACCACATAAGAGGTTCTAATAAATGGTATTCACCATTAAATAGGCACTAGTTCTCCTGCAGAGGTTGCCCCTCCTACCCATGATGTGTGCCTTTCGAAGGAGCTGGGTGAACAGGAATTTATAAAGTATATTTTCCTTTCTTTGTTTTTAGTGCTACTACTACTGACTTCAGCTCCTTGATGCACTCAAAGGTATTGTGATAGGTAGTATCTTCTGAGCTACATTATCTTCTAATCCAGGAACCATCAGAGCAGAATCCACATAGCTCTCAAAAAAACCTGTTTATTTCAAATAAGAGTTGGTTGTTGGCAGAGAGTATTTATTGCAGAATGTCCTGCTTTGTATTTAACCTATCGGCCTGCTTGTCCTAATCAAGTTGGGGAACATTAGCTCCATGACAATAACAAAATAAGCACATAACAATATAAGTTTATCGTACTTATTGCTGGAGATCCTGAGATCCAGTCAGTAAACTAACAATTCCATATGTTTTCTAACAAATTCAGATATGATCTTTTATTGTCTGGGTATTTCCAGCTTTATCAGCTGAGACATCTCTGTTACTAGAACAGACTACACATATGACAAAGTCATAGCCTCTAGCAAGGGACTTGTTAGATTCTCCTACATGACAGAGGAAGAAGACCCAATCTCACTCTAATCTGATTTTAGGATCACTTTAAAATAAAAAGGGTTATGTTTGGTTGGTTTTTTTTATTATTTTTTTTCTTTTCCAGTGTAAAATTTACATCTGATCTTTTAGTGGGTTGGATTTTGTTGTTGTAGTTTCAAATTTTTTTTTTTTTTTTCTCCAAAGCCTACTACCAATGACCTTTAGGAAGCATCATAAATTCTTTTCTAAGTGCCCCATGGAACATAAGAAAGGCTAATTTAAAGGTATTTGTCTCCTTACAGAGTATGAATGGTATGCACATGATAGCCAACCCTACTGGCACAATGAATTCTCAGAGCAATGGGCAGCACCTACCCCAGGTAAGGAAGTGTTGGACTTGGGGTGTGAGGTAAAACTCAGATGTGAATATCACCTGCTCTCCACTGTTTCATATTTATTCCTTGTAAGTTGTATACATGGAATCATTCTCCATCATCTTTCCTCAGCTCTGGTTTGGTCCTTTGCTAGTTCTTGCTCCCATTTAGATACGCTGAGCACAGATATGTTCAGAAGACCCTCCTCCAATAGCTGGGACAATTAATTTAGCTTTACATTCATTAATGTGATCCCGAGTTTCCCTTATTATTTGACTGTACTAGCCACTTTGTTTCTGCAAATCCTCCTTGTAAAATAGCTAAACTCAAAAATAATAATCCCTGACACATAAAATTCTACTCAGAATGAAAACAGCAGCAGGTATGGACCATTAATCTGTTCCGTCAGTTTGTTATGTAGTCTTAGTATCCACCTCCTTTTTGTCTTCCAAAATATCCACCCTCAAAATCCTTCATCAAATCAGTCCATTACAGTATTTCTACTTCTCTTGAGTGGATCCAAGAAGAGATTGCTGTTTGGATTGATGGCCAAGATTGAATTGCTAAAATCAACACATGGATTTATATTCACAGTTCAAAAAAAAATCTAAGTGTATGTTTCCAAAATGCACTGGTCCCAATACTTAATTTTCTCTTACACCCATATTAATAAATGTCCAATTCTTATTTTTAACTAATATACTCATTTCACTTTTAACCTACAGGATTTTAGTAATTTTTATCCTCACAATGATGATGAACCTATAGTATGACTGATTTTACTAGATAAGCCAAGATAAAAATCTATCTAAACCACTTTCTGCCTTTTTCCTCATCCCTAAATTACAGCCCTGGCTTGCATATAACATGCCTGGAAGTATTGTACCTTTCTTCCCACTACAACTTGATTTACCAAAATAGATAGTTTCCCGTTACTGATGAGGAAGTTGCTTCTGGAGCAAAATTTTCTGGCATGTTTTTCTTCCACATTCTCACTGCCCAGCCTTTTTCATGCCTAGGGTTGTGACCCCTAGCACTCCATTCCAAATTAGAAGCCCTGAGCTCGTAAGTGCAAAATGTTCACCAAGCCTTTATCTGGTGGCTCCTCATAAGTCTCAAGGATTATGGATTGCTACTCCTGCAGTGCTGGCATCCCATCCCTGCAGCCTTTAAGGGCTTTTTATATCCCACTGGTATTCCAGTCAGAGCCGGAGTTGGCTCAAACCTTAGCCAGAAGTCCAATTACTGTTTGTCCTACATTTCTGCCACTGATGAGGCAATTTCAGGCCCCTGGACATGTTTCCAGGTCTGACCCCAGTTAAGCCTTGTGAAGAAAAAAACTGCCTTCTCTTATACAAACCTATTTCTCTTATACAAATCTGTATCACTATGGCATTAGAGTAAGTTGTGCTGCCATTCTGATCATCTACTGTCTGTATCTACTATCCCTTCACAGGCTCAGATCCTGGTCCTTCCTCCTGAACCCTCAGATCTAGGCCTGACTACTAAGTACCGGTATCAAACCAGACACGACCACATGGTCTGTAAATGCCTCTCACTGAGCATCTCCTATGCAGCAACCATTGGGGGACTGACAACCATCAT
Source organism: Empidonax traillii (assembly GCF_003031625.1). Taxonomy (NCBI): domain Eukaryota; kingdom Metazoa; phylum Chordata; class Aves; order Passeriformes; family Tyrannidae; genus Empidonax; species Empidonax traillii. The sequence goes on from NW_020956060.1 coordinate 74,094, forward strand.
AGGGACCTCCACCAGCCTCATATTCTTAGAGCACTTCAATAAGTAAGTGATACTGTGATTTCGTGAGAATGGTGGGCGGTGTTCCCCATGGGTTTTTACTACCTCAAGGAACCCTCCTAAGACAGTCTCTCTGAAGAAAAATTTGCTGCCTCCTCTAATGTTATTACTAATGGTTAATGTTTGAAAGGGGAAGTTTAAGTTAACACATATCTGTATCTTTCTCTCATGCCAAATAAAAATCCCTTACTATGTGGTAACATTTAGGTTTTTTCCTGCAACTTCTTTTGATTTGAAAAGCTGATCATCATGAAGGCAGCAGACCCTCTGGAAAAGCAAACACTAACGCCATGAAGACATAGCAAGGAAGACAAAGAAATACTCACATAAGAAGAAATGTCATACAATCAGCTTTGAGTTGTTCTCTGGGTTCTCAGAAAGTGAGTTCTTACAGTGAATCTAAAGGCATCACTAGTGGTACTTGGGCTGCTCAACATATAGTGCAAAAATTTACTTCAGAGAAGAAGAGAAGCAGGTCTTCAAGATCTAAATATTTCCTCTATCATATGCCCAGGACTCTCAAAGACATGAATGTTTCATTGGCAAAGACATTAATGTTTTTCTGTCAGAAGACTGGTGGTACTTCTACCCATGGACCGATCTGCATCCAAGCTCAGACCGATTCTGGTTATCTACTGCTACCTCTACTGCCATGACGTCCTTCATGTCTCTCTCTGAAGTGGTGGTAGCAAAGTTCAGAAGTCATGCTCATTGCAAGGATTTGGATTTTACAGAATTTCCAAAGATCTTGCTTTTATGACAGTTGCATCAAATGCACACATCAAACACCTTTGCCAGAGCCCAGCAGAATGCAGTCATCATTTGTGTGGTCCATGAGGAGACATACACAGCGGTTATGGGTGTAATCATTCTAAAGTTTGCCAACACTAAAATGAGCTTTGATATAAACCGTAAGTAGGGACAGAATTTCACTGCTGTTAGTAGTACTAGACAATCCAGGCCATCTGGCATTTTTAAAGGTTTGAAGTGCTCTGTGGCTCATCCATTGGTCAGAGGAGGTCAATGATTGACATTTTTTGGCAATTATTTTCACTATGCGTATGTAATGCAGCTGTTGCAAATGCATACTGATGGAATCTTTGTATCATGACATGACAAATATAGATACATATATATGTGTGTGTAACTAGGCATATTAGAGATACTTTTAGTGTTCTAACTTCTTTTTTTCTCTACAGTCAATACCCCAATGCTGAAGTGGTGAATTTTGGAACCTGGTTTTTATTCAGTTTCCCCATCTCCCTCATCATGCTGGTGCTGACTTGGTTCTGGATGCATTGGCTGTTCTTGGGTTGCAAGTGAGTGAAATTTGTTCAAGATGCATGGACTGTGAAAGCAAGATATCTGCAGTCCTCTAGAACAAATCTCATAAAGTTGCTTTCACTGGCAAATGACAAAATTTCAGGCACAATTTTCTTCTTCTTTTTGCCAGAACAATTACCAGAGGAAATCTTACTGCTTAGCTGTGCTGCATAGACAGCACTATACAGTATTGCTGCTCGAGAGTGAAGTGCCTAGGTATTGCTGATAGACATCCTTATTAAGCATTCAAATGTTTTGTGTTTGGTTGTTTTTTTTTTTTTTTTTACTCTTATGACAAAGAGGATTCCCTTGTGGACCAAATATGTTCTTAAGAGTCCTTTTGGAAAAGCACAACTTAAAAGATGAATAGAAAAACAACTGCAATTGTGCAAGCTACTTTTCAGATCTCTCCCCAGATCAATGAAATTAGTGTAAGATCAGTTTAAATTAAATGTAAATATATTCCATATATATTTATCTTTAAAGCAGAAAAGACTCAGAGCCTAAGAGACAAAAACATTTAAAACTAGCAAGTCCCAAAGCCTCAGAACAAGAAAAAGGCTCAGTCTTCTAGTTTATTTGTACCACCTATTGTCTTTACACAGGTACTCAGCAAAGTTAATGAAAATTACCTAAATGTGTGCATTTAAAGTGGATTAGTTAATCAGCATTAAATTGTGATGCAGACACACTTACTCAGAATTAAAGTGACCTAATTTGATTTAGTCTACTCTTAAAAGTAAACTGAACTGACATCACTATTTCACCTAAGACAATGAATACATTGATAATGACTTCTGTTTGTTGCTGACCTTGACTAGATTTGAAGAAGTAATTTAGAGGTGAATGGCTCCATGCCCCTTTCAGTCAGTCTCCTGAGTCCTGTAGTTCCAAATTAAAAGGCTAATAATAGCCCCCCCTTTTTTTTAATCTTGAGAAGAAACAGGTCCTAACATGACCCTCAATTACTTTTTGTATTTTAAAGTATAATTGAAATTCCACATTGCATCCAAGACCTCATGCTGATTAATGTTGTTCTAAATAATACCAGAGACTGAAGCATTATCGACTTTTTAAGAAGTACTAGTTGATTCTAAGCCTCCTTAATCTCTGACTGCTATTCACTACAGTTCATTAAAGAACATATTATGTTCAGAGCTGGGCTACAATACTCTACCTTCACATCCTCCTAAGCCTGGAAACATTTGAAACATGTTGAAACAGCTGCCTAATGCTTGTGCATAAATGTTTAATCAATTCCTGCAATTTTCATATTATTTTCCTAGGAAGTTAAGTGTCATCAGTCTATTCTTACTTGATCCAGCTGGAATAACATGTCAGACTTGGTTTTAGCATGTCATACAAGGCTAGGTCAACAGTGAAAGAGAATGGACCCATCAAGAGATGTTTACCAACAAAGCAGAGCTAAGGGTAGAATCATTACTGTGGAACTGGCCACTATAAACCATATAGCCCTTCTCTTTCAGCCTCTGCATTACTGCTGGTGGATTTTGCTGGAGTCTAACAGCAAGGCTTATAAGGAAATTTAAAGTACTTATAGGTGCAGGGCAGTGCTAAATGAGCTTTAAAAAAAGTGCCCATGTGAAACAAAGAGCTTGGTTAAGTCTTTTTGTTAAACAGACAGGGCCTGTCTGGAGCTTGAGCTACACAAATTCCTTTGAGAATCTGGCCTTAACCAGATACATGAAGAGAGATTGCAGTCCACGATTTGTCCACTGCTACCGCTTGGGTCTCTAGTGCAATAGAGACCAAACAAGATAGCAGGAACTGTAAAAGTACCCATTAACATCTAAAAGAATTATAGAAGTTCCTACCGCTGTTGCTTCTTTTAGACTGTCTTAGACCACCCCCATACACACTCTCTGTGACCAAAGATTTGTGGCTCAAAGGACAGCAAAGTAATGCTATTGGAATGAATAAAAGGAAAGTGTTAAAGTGAGCTTGCAAGTGTCCTAATTTCAATTAGTAATGTCCATGCTTTGTTACAGGAGGAAAGCAAACTGAATAAACTAACATTCATACAAACGTATAGCAGGATGAATATATCCAGTTATGAAATGTGCTTGTGTTTTCATGCCTCTGTCAGAAATACAAGTGTTTTTTCCAGGACAAAATGCCAGCCTGACTGCCTTAGCCTTGTGACAGAGGCAATATGATCCTGATCTGGCTGTGCCTGGTTTAGAAACAGCTAGTATTAGCAGAAGCAGACAGTCATGGAAAGTTATGGGATCCTAAAGCACAATTTTCCCTCATTTTTTTCTGTGAATCCTGAACATTCAAGTCAAATATGGTCTCAAAAGCCAGACCAGACCCCAAATATGTCAGATACCCGTGATCCAACTGGAAAGCATAGTTACCCAGTGAAAAATTTCTGTTGATAGCTGGCCTCTGTCACAATCTTTCCATGTGATGATAGAAATCAGCCATGGCTTGGAGGTTTCTGGCACCAGAAATATTTGGCCACCACCAGCTCTTTGAGGAAGCCTCCACAAAGGGAGCTCAGCCATGGCTCAAGAAGGCTCAGTGACACCAGTCACTATGAGTCAGAGCACCCTGGGGACCTTCCAACTATGTGTAGAATTGAATCTCAGAAGAACTTGAAACCAGAATAATCAAAGATCACATACAGTAGATTCCCTTCACCTTGGCATCAGACCTTGACCCACTCTTGATCCTCAACCATCTTTGGTATCATAATTTTCAGTTTACCTCATTGCTGCTTTTGTTTTGGTTTTTTTGTGGTATTTTTTTTTTCCATTTTGTTTTGGTTTGTTTTGTTTGGTTTTGTTTGTTTGGTTTTGTTTTTTAATTACTTTTTTTTGTTCCACTTTATGCCCTTGTCTAATTTTAATGTGCAATGTGCTTCAGTTTTAAGGAGACCTGTTCTGTGAGCAAAAAGAAGAAGACCAAACGTGAAGAAATGTCAGAAAGAAGAATTCAAGAAGAATACAAGAAACTGGGAAATGTTAGGTAAACCAGACTTGCTTTCCTCAGGAATTTGCCTCTCTAGGCAGAACCATCCTTACCTGCTGCCCTCCATGTTGCATTTGGCTCATGTAGCTTAGTCTAAAACTATCAACCAGTTTTCTTTACTTCCAGGAGAGGAACTAAATGCAAAAATTAATAAAATCAAATACTTTGTTACAAGCATGGGTGCATTTAATAATTTATTTATGTCTGATGAAAAAGGACATAAAAGATTCAAGTTTATATCAGGGTTCGAAGGTCATCTCATTCAAGGTTTGTCTCTACTTTTGAACAGTCATTGAAGGACCCCCCTTCTCAATTCAGGCACATACTTATTTTGAGCCTTGAAGTTCAGCAAAGGCTTTACCCCATGCCATGACTTGTCCAGCCCTTACATCTGCCAGTAATGTTTATGCATGACTGCAAGAAATGTCTCTTGGAAAGATTATTTCACAAGAGTTTCATTTTTCAAAAGGGATAATCCATCACAAAATCCCTTCTTCTCAAAACATTTCTGTGCTGTTCAGTTGAAATATTGGCAGGTAAACTGGCTGAATACATGGACTCTGAAACTAGACTGTTGTTCAGACTGTTTCCAAACATGAAATAATACTTAATTTAAATCTATGCTAAATTAAAAATCCTCAGGTCACCTCAAGTATCCTCAAGTCACCTTGTGTGCACCATCTGTGCTAATTTACATTGTCTTTTGCTCCTAGGCTTTCTACACGTGTAAAAAATGTCGAGAATGTGTTTACAGTGGAATGCTAATATGAGCTTTACCTTGCGAACACATTTAATCAGATAATAATGCAAACACAAAACAAGCATTTAGGAATATTTTCCTCCAGGTCTTGCCCATGAATGATTGAATTGCAAATATAGATGGATATTCTTATCCTGTTTTTTACTGGGTTTAAATGGTTCTCATTTGGGAGCCAAATCTAGAATTCTTTAATGCAAACTAACCTTCCTTATTATTTTCCATATGTTTTTATCCTTTTTTGAAGGCAGTTTCTACTTTCCTACTTCTTCTGGAACTTGTCCTTGGGTTTGTTTGTTGAGTTTTTTTTCCTTTTATTTCTAGCTATCCTGAGATGGTGACTGGATTCTTCTTCATTCTGATGACCTTGCTTTGGTTTACTCGTGAGCCTGGCTTTGTACCAGGATGGTCATCTTTTTTTGAGAAGTAAGTAAAATTCCCTAAACAACTGCACAGGAATATGGCTTTGCTTCTGACTTTCTACAATAATTCTTGGCCTCAAGACATTATCAGCCAATTAGGATTTTTACTTTTTAAACTATATCTGTTCATATAGAGGCAAGTTCTATTCTTTCTTGCTGTAGAGATTGAATTAAATAGAGGAAGTAAATTAAACACATTTCAAGTGTAATAGAAGAAGAGGGCTATCGCAGATGGAGGTTTGTCCCGCGACAGACCCAGTGGCACATTTTGTATGGGGAATTGATCACACGGATAAGTGACCCACAAAATGGCGTTTATTAAAACAAGAAGACAGTTTATATACAGGGGAATACAGAAGGTTTGGGAACAGAGGAGGGTTTCTTGCTAGGAAACATCAAATCCCAAGTGTTAGTGATAACGGCTTTTGGAGGGATAGGTTGTAGGGAATATGTCTGGTCACTCAGGGGGAAGGGAGAACTAGAGAGGAATGGAAGGAGTGGCCTGGGGGCACAGACAGGGGAATCTGCAGAGGCTGCAAGGCTGTGGCCTTGTAGCTGGTTCCCAGGCGGTTCTGCGCAGCTGCAGGTGCTAGAAGACTTTTAGATAGATCTCTTCTTCTGAGCCTTCCTTGCAGCTCTTTTGCATCTCTCTCCACTCTCTGTAGGTCTCTTCTGGTCCACCCCTGACAGAGGGCTGGATTTTGAGCTTAAAGCATTTTAGTGCATTCATAGAGAAGTTTCACTGCAATAGATTCAACTATAATTAAAATTTTTGAAAAAAGTGTTTATCAAGAAAATGTCCATGAAATTAAATAGTACAGAGAATGGTGACTAAGCAAATAATTTTTCTTTTATTTTAAATAATATTGAAACAATTTACATTAAAAGTTACTAGAACACACATTGCACATGAAAAAACAAGTGATTTGAACTTAAATTTTCTTTATGTTTTTACTGTATAAAATTCATTCTAATTTTGACAAAAAACCAATTTCTAATACTGGGGTTTTTTGAAGATCACTAGAGTTTGGCACTCCTCAAAATATTTTTTTCAGAAAGAATTTTAGACATTTAATTTCAAATGCATCTACAGTCCATTTCTAAAAGATCACTTGGATTTGGCTTTTCCCCAGAATGTGTTTACTGTTTCTTGCTTCTAGTAAGCACACTATATTTCTGTACCTCCAAGTTAATAGATTTTTAAAGCAAAAGGAATTTTTTTTTCCCCACCTGAATTTTAAAAATTGTTTATGATTGAAGTTGGCTACAGGAGTCAGTTTATTAAACAGGGAAAAAAAATCCAATTTGTATCCTTAATATGCAGACATATTTTTCTGGTGGGCTGTTAGTATGACTTCAGACGTGGAAATGAAACTAAACCTGCAAAAATGTGCTTGGAGCTTTTATCTTGTTTAGAAATGTTTCTGTTAATGTGTTTTCATGACAACCTCGCTGTTTCCTTCCTAGGAAAGGTTACCGGACTGATGCCACTGTCTCTCTATTTCTTGGTTTTCTCCTTTTCCTGATTCCAGCAAAAAAGCCATGTTTTTGGAAAAGGGAAAAAGGTGAGGAGGATCCAGCAAGGAAGAAAGCTGGCACATTTTCCATTTTCTTTAATGACACTTTATGTTTTCTGTAAAAATTTCTAAGAAGAGACTTTTATGTTGGCAGGTCAGTGTTTAGTTTCTCCTCTGATACCAGCCCTTCCAACATCAGACCTCCTTTTCCTTTGCTATAATTCATATTGTCTCATTCAAAGGATAACAAATAGGTTTTATATCTGAGACTGCCACCTGTTCTGTGCTAGTGGAATTATTAAAATTTAGGACTGAGCTTTAGGATTGGTTCAGATGGAGTTTTATATTAAAGCACTGTAGCGCAAAATCAGCTGAAGATAAAGCACCAGTAAAGAAATTGGTCATCACTTATACATCAGAAATCACTGATAAAGTCATAAGATAAACATAAAAGAGGTCAGAAAGTGCCATACAGTGTTCCAACATTGTCCAACACTTCTCTCATAGTCTTCTTGATAATAATAATGATTGTGATTTCACATTCACATTTGGGTAGCACTCAGTGGTAGTGATCAGCTTGATGTGCCAGGTTTTCAGCAGTGCTGAAGCACTATTTTTCTGTGAAAATAGAATTGTCTGTTAGAGCCTTATAGAGACATTACAAATGTATATATATATATATATATATATATATATATATATATATATATATATATACTTTCATATATAATACAGGTTTCAGGGAAAAAAAATGACACTTTAACTCCTCCTTCAAGAAAATACTCAGGCACCTAAAAAAAAAAAAATGTCCTAGAGCACAAATGCACTTTATTGGGCTTCAGGACCTACTTCATAGCCCTTCTTTGGTAATATAATCTCATTGTAACACCACCTTTGTAGTCTACAGATATTTGTACATATACATGTACAACAGAGCCCACAGTCCCTCAAAAATCTATTAAATGAAACTCAAGGGTTTACAACTATTTACATCAAAAGAGCAGCCAAGGGGAAGTCAGGACATTTGGAGTTAATATGTTGTGTTTTCTGAGGCCAGGCTAACCAGAGAAATAGGCTATGCTCTGCTTCTTTGCCTTTCTCTCAGACAGTTCTCAAGATAATTCCTATGCATATTCACTTATTCGTAGGAGTGTGAAAAATGTGAAGATCTTAGAAAAGGGACAGTATAATACTGGTCACACATTTGTTTTATTTGATATAGGAGGTGGTGAAAAGTCAACAGACATTAACACAATGGATCCCATCATTACCTGGAAGGACTTCCAGAAGACCATGCCCTGGGAGATTGTAGTGTTGGTTGGAGGAGGTTATGCCTTAGCAGCTGGATGCAAGGTATTGATTTAGATTTTTATCCTCCTTCCAAAAAGAATCATTAGCCTGGACTTTTATCCCTTTGCATGCTCCCTAGTTTGGATTTACAATGTGGATACTTCCCAGTTTGTATTTAATCTAGTGCCTCCTCTCTGCACTTAATGGACAGCTTATATCTAGCTAACAAAAAGATGGCCAGAGCTCAAGACATTTGTGTAAGTATCTGCCATTTCAGGTGCTTCAGAACATCTAGATATTCATGGCATGTCTGCAGGGCCAGCAGGCACGACAGAGAATCTGAGGGACATCTCACACTTTCTCAACTAGTAGCTAACCAGACAGAGGGGAAACATCTCAGCTCTCACTGCATGCTCCTCTTTAGGCACCTGAGTGAGACTCCTTGTGCTGAATGGCCAAACCATAGTCGAGGCCCTACTGACTATATCTGCACTGAGTATTATTCCTAAATACACATTCAGCTCTCCTACAGACTCCTACATGTAGACAAGTACAACTGTGCATCTTAATCTCAAAATTAATTCTACCCAGAAGGTGCAATCCTTCATCACCAATTTCCTATACTCCAGTTCACATACTGAAGAAAGAGGGAAGATCAGCCTTGGTATGTTTTTAATGTTATTAACTGCCAAAGGTACCTCTTCCTTACTATTTATTAGGCACTGCAGTGAAATCCAGTTTACTGAACAAAAGTAAATACAAAAAACATTGACCTTAACTTTGTTTATTTGTTGGAGGGACTCTCTGTTGTAAATTGCCACAAAGAGAAGAATCTGTTTGTAAAACATACTAAGTATTTAGCAATTCTTATGCCTCTGTCTCTGTCCTTTCCCCAGACCTCTGGCCTCTCTACGTGGGTTGGACGTCAAATGCTCTCCCTGAGCAGCCTTCCCTACTGGGCTGTAACCCTGCTGGCTTGCATTTTGGTATCCCTGGTAACAGAGTTTGTTAGTAACCCAGCAACTATAACCATCTTTCTGCCTATTTTATGCAGCATGGTGAGTTAAAACAATGACATTTTTAGTCTGTTGTTCCTGAGAGGCTTGTGGGAATGTTTCAGGATGTCAGGGTATTGGCACTGTGTTCACATGAATCTCAGCCCCAGTTCCCAAGCTACTGTTCTGTAGTCTTTGGATTAGGAAAAATAATAAACTTGGGCAGCCAAAAGCATATTTTAGCACCAAGGAATTTATTTAATACCTCTCAGACAAAGTGAAAACAGCTCCTGCACTAAGTACAAGGAAAGGTTCACTCTAAGTACAAGAAAAGGTTATGATGCAATCAAGAATTTCACATAAAACTTGAGATAATTTTATCAAGATTATTTTAAATGTCTTGTTCATTAGTTAGAAGTCACCTATTCCCTACTTTTAAAAGGCTAAAGTACTGAATCTTATTTCAGATTTAAAATTGTTCAAGGGAGAAAACTGGTAAGCATACTATCTTCCAACATGAAAAACAGAAATGTTTGTAAGGAAGAGCAAAAAATTCAGGATACTGTTGACAAAAGCAGAGGAAAGACACAATAATTTCATTTTATACTGGAATAACAATTACAGAAAATGTCCTATATATTTTAATTTATGTAATGTGAAGCTTTTCTTATAAAGAAGGCAGGTTATTAATCATCTTTCCATGACATAACAAGGTTAGGGGACTGTTCCACAGCATGTGAATGGCTCTGAGATAATATGAAGATATGGTCAGATGAAGATAATTAATTACATTTGTGTAGCTTAGGAGTTCGGATTTACTTCTGCTCCATGCAGAAAGAGACTCTCCTAAAGAAAAGTTTATACCAGTAATCTACTTATAGTAGTCTGAACTGCCATCTTAAGGCAGTCTCTCTTTTTTGATTGCAAAAGTAACCTAGAAACACTTCCCTCCCTGAAATGTTGTTGGCTTTGGAAATACCCTTCCCTTTTCCTCTGACGTAAAACTAGGCCAAATCAGTGTAAATGAAAATGCAAAATTGCACCACTGCTGAAGACTGGAGCAGCAGAACAATTCTTTTAGCCCACTGTAGAGAACCTTCCATCATCACTGCCTTATCATCATGCAAGTTTGGGCCATGAACAACTAGTTTTTCTAACCACCATTCAGGAGGACTTTACAGAGTTGTCCCCGTATATTCAGCAACTGAAAGAAGTTCTTCATGTTAAATCAAGACTGAAGTGTTAGATCCATAAGATACAATACAGAATGACACAGAGAGCAAGTGGAAGAACAAAGGTTGCCTAATAGTAGCAAACCCCATCCTGCCTCAGTGTAAAGTATCCCAAGAGAGATCCCTGGACCATGACCAGCTTGAAATTACAGCATTTCTCTAAAAAAAGAAAAGCAACCAAGCAAAAAATAGTTTCACACTTAAATTTAGAAACTAGGGAGATAAGATTCACATAATCTTGATGGAGAGGGTCCTTTCATCTGAGTTATCAGCAGAGGCTTTTATTAATTAGATAAAACACCTGTCTCCCTCTCTCCTTTCAGTCAGAAGCCCTGCTTATCAACCCTTTATACACCCTGATTCCTGTCACCATGTGTATCTCCTTTGCGGTGATGCTGCCAGTGGGTAATCCTCCAAATGCCATTGTCTTCAGTTATGGGCACTGCCAGATTAAAGATATGGTGAGTCTTGAGACTGGGTATATCCTCCCACGCTTCATGCAACTTCAACACCAGCCAAGAACAGTAATGATTATACTGGTGCTAATATAAAATAATATTTATCTGCCATGCAACTGAGCTGTCAGGTTAAGTACATCCACAGATCTGCTGTAGAATGCATGCATTTATCATCTTTATTTTTCAAATGAATGTAATGGTCTAAAGAGCTTTAGGAGTATCCAATCCTTTGCATTGACCTGTTACAATAAGCAAAGCAAGCATGAGAAAATAGATTATCACATAGCTCCACAGTAAGTCATGTATCACCCTGCTGTGTGTAAATCCCTACTCTGATTATCTGATTGAGAAGTTCAAGAGACAAACTGAGCAGTTTTCCAATGAACTTTCCAATAGTCCATGTCTGATGATCACTCCTGAATACTTCCACAATCTATACTTTGATACATAGTACTCACTGTCCTTTTTTTGGCTCTAGATATCACTATAGAGAACTTACCAGACGAGATATGTCAGTATGGACCCTATTGATTTTTTTTTTTTTCTATGGTGACTGGTTTTGATTTAGTTATTGTGCTCTGATGCATTTTGCTTTTGCAGGTGAAAGCTGGCCTGGGTGTAAATCTGATTGGCCTGGCTGTTGTCATGGTGGCAATTAACACCTGGGGAATTCGACTCTTCCAGCTGAATTCCTTTCCAGAATGGGCAGCAGTTAGTAACATCACTAGCCAAATATAATCTTCAATTAAAAAAAAAAAAAAAAAAAAAAAAAAAAAAAAAAAAAAAAAAAAAAAAAAAAAAAAAAAAAAAAAAAAAAAAAAAAAAAAAAAAAAAGAAAGAAGAAAAGAAAAAAATAAAAACAAAAAGTGCAAGACCAAAGTGAGTTGGGACAAAATATTAAACGTCCATTGCACATATGAAAGAAAGAAGAAAACTTGTGTAAACATAGAACCTGGATCCATAGCAAAACCATGAAGAAAATCCACAGGGAAGTCTTCTGCAAAAGCTTTTCAGTTCTGAAAATCAGTGTGAGTTAAAAGGAGAGATTAGCTTTGCTCTGTCATTGCTTTCCCTGGGATACCATAGCTCTGAAAAAAAATCCTCTCCTTCGAATTATCTGCCCACAGCTTTTTCATACCTTTGAACAATTATGCAGGACTTGTGCACAGGACTCAAATAGTGGAAGACAAGTACACATACACTGGTGTACTCAGCAGTGGGATATTCAGTCCTACCATTGACTTCTACAGTGAATACAGAGGGAGTCTTATTCCCAACCCTGGGTTTTATAAGCTTACTTCTTTAAGGGCAAATTCTTCTTCTTCTTTTGAGGTGACCTATCACTGTGGTGTAAAAATCCACTTTCCCACCTAACCCATATGACCTGGACCGAAATACAACTACCAGCTACAGCTCTTCAAAGGGATAACAGAAACCTCCAGAGAGGAAGGCAAAGTCTCTTTGGAAGGAGATTTTTTTTTTTCCCCCCACAGCACTAGTATAAATTTCCAATATTGCAGTACTTGCAATCTCTGCTTTGGAAGGTAGAGCTTCAGAAAGAGAAAGCTTTGTTCAGTACCTTTTTTTATCATTGTTGAAGTGGGAGTTCTTTCAGCAGGGGAAGTTATAACCAGCAAAACCTTACCAGGCCAAGACACCCACAGCTCTCCTCTCTCTTTGTCATGCAGTTACAATTCCCCTGACAGAGAAAGTACAGTCTCATCCAAGATGGCACTTAGTGCTGCTCCATGAGTAAGAAGGGAGAGGGCTGAAGTGGAGTAGTGCTGGTGGATCTCCCCATCCTGTGCATTCACTTAAACATCACACCCACCTGCTCTCTACCAGCCCAGAGAACAGGAACTTCAAACGTAGGAAAGTCTGACACAGAACAGATAACTACCAAACCAAAAGCCCTGCTTTTCTGACTGGATCCCTGTGATATTCAGAAAATTTCATGTGTTATGTCCTGTTTTTAATAATTGCTTTAATGTCCATACATTTATGCTGTATATTAGGATGACTGGATCTCAAATAATCACACTCTTCAGACATACATTTCAATGGATGTTTATGCTTTCCACTTATAATCTAGGCTCTCTAGTTGCTAGTGTGAATGTCTATTCTGCAAAATAAAATGTCAATAAAATAAATTATTCACTACTGCACATTCTGGTGCTCTGTGAGAATACAAATAGAATGTATTTCACCTCATAACCCACCAAGCCCTTAGGGAAGTAGTGTTGAGACAGCAAGAGGTGTTGGTTTACTGCTCCTGTCAAAACAGAGGGATCCCACAGACTTGTCTTGGAAATAAACAGATACACTAAGAGGTCATAGGATGACGGAGGGGGAGCAAAGTGGGGAAATCACAAAAGCATGTCTTAGCCCCTCTACCAAAAGCAGGAGGCAGCATCCATTAGCAAAACTGCTATTCCTCGTGGCTCCTGTATATTTCATTTTGAAAAGCAAGGTCTTTGTGCATCAGTGGCTCAGTGCATCCCCACGCCCTCCTAATCTGTGAAACAAAACCTCAGCCTCGCTTTTTCAACTCTTCTTCCTATGTTCCCTCTCTCCTGAGCCTGCTGCTCTGCTGTGCTCCAGCATACAAAGCCCATATGTGCCTCTGGGATCCAGATCCTCCTCACCACTTCAGCTCCACTCTCTTGGTGTTTTCCTGATCCCCAGCAAAAGGCTGCTCAGTGCAGCCCCCAACACAGAGCTCAAAGCAGAGGCACCCAGGCCTCCCCTGGCACAAGCTCCACCCTGAAGCCACTGGAACAGGAGGCAGAGGGGTGTAATGCCTGCTCACCAACACGGGTATGGTTCTCCATGAACAAGCACTTCAGTAATTGGGGGAATACCAACAGTCCTGTCCCCACACACAAGAAGTAGAACATTTCTCTGTTCACAGTGCCTAATGGTTACTTTCATCATTCTCCCCTTGCCAAGAAACTCTTTCTGTCTTGCTTTCTTCCTAAGGCTTTAGCTGCTCTGCACCTTTTACTGTGCACTCATCTTCCAATCCTTTTCACTTCACGCTTCATCCACCAGCACCTTCAAATTGCCTCACTGCTCAGCAAAAAATCACTTTCTACCCTCCTAATACTAATTTTTCGGCTCTGCTCAGCTCCCATCACACCTTGCTATCCCAGACCTTTCCCAGGGAATATGAAGACAGGATATTCTCATCCGTGAGAGATGAGCAGCTGGCATGCCAGTCAGCTTTAGGGAGATCTGGAATTATTCACAAATCAAACAGGGTGTCCTGCAACACTCTTCAGTAATAACAGCAATAACAGTAGGTAAATGGAAACTGCTTGGTGCTGTGTTGAACATCGCAAGCAATATTTCTTCAGAATCATTTCCAAGAGGCGCTGGCACAGTTTGTGTCTCACGAGATTGGTGCAGAGAATTTGGACTGGACTCAGGCAATGAATTTCCCCAACAGACTCTTTCTCCTCCTGTGCTGCTCTGGGCACATTTCCATGTTCACAGCTGCTGGCACTCATCGCTGCCATGTCCCACCAGGCAGCTGCAGGAAGGCAGTGTGCTGTGTTGGCCCTTTTTCCATATCAGATCAGTCAGTGCATGCCCCGTGGCCAGATTCCACCCTTAGACATATGAGTATACATAGCAGCAGGTAAAGAAGCTTAGCACTGAGCAGGCTTCATGGCTCCTAGTGTGACAGCAATGGCTGCTGATTGCTTTTTTTTATCTTTTTTTTAAATTATAGTAAATGGCAAATGCACAAAAAAGTGGGAAATTTTCAGAGGTAACTTCAGAGGTAACACTGTCACTCGACTTCAAATTTGCCTCTACCAATAACCAAAGCAGAAGTATTTTCTTAAGAAGGGAGGTAAGCCTGATTTCAAATTCCGCAATTTCTAAAGGCTTTCAAGATTCATTTTTCAAGATTCAGCACATATACTGAGTCTTAAAAACAAAAGTTCTGCTTTCAGCCCAGAATTTAAGATTCCTATCCAAAGAGTAGAACGACATAAACTAGTAGCAGTACACTATTTTTATACTTTTATATTCCCTTTTATTAGAATCCTAATAAGTCTATATATTTTTTTTCATGGTGATATAAAATCTGAACAATTTAACTGAAGTAAATTGAGGTGATTTATACTGAGGGATTATTCATTCTGTAGCCGATAATGTTTTATTTCTCAGGGAAAAAAGCAGAGCATGATACCTGCACTTAATACCTATACGTAGGCTGTTCTTTTCTCTCTGGTTTGCAGAAAATGTGAATAATAGAATTTAAAACAGGCCCTTATACTGGTTTATATATATATATATGTATGTATATGTATGTGTATATATATATAAAAGTTGATTAATATCTTATTCCTTAGATTGTGTCTTTGGGCCCAAAAGGTGCATATGACAGAAAAAGGCTCTAATCTGTATAACTAAATGTTGCAGCATCCCTGTTTTCACACAGAAAACCAGCAGAATGTTCCACTCCAGCATTTGGGCTCACAGGGTAGGAAAGTTACTAGCGTAGTTATGGTTTGAGCCAGTGATTTACAGGACTGAGGTATTTAGGTACATTCCAGATGTGTTAAAGGCAAGCCAGAATTGACTTTGGAAGGCAATTTATGAATTTTTTTTTTATTTTCCAAGAAAGTAAAATTGATCAACTGTGATTAATGCAGATTTCAGGTTAAAAAAGCAGGTAACCTCCACAATTATTTTATGTCAGTGCAAATTCAATAAAAATTTCCTTGTCTTGGAACTTTTTAAAATAAATGTTAACTTATACCACCAAGAAATTTAACAAATAAAACTACATATCTCTTCTTTTGTCCCTCTGAGGCAAAAATAAAAAGAACTGTACAGGAAACTTTCCCTGGATTTTACCAGCAATATACATCCTCCCATATCCACCATCAGTTCTTAATATTCAAAGTAATTCTGCATCCTATACAGAATATTGATATTGATTTTTACATACAAATACCAATGCACAATCTTGTTTCTGCAAACACAGGTATTACCTAGGCTTATGAAATCAACACCTTATTACTTCTGAAAATTCCAGTTTCTTTCTTCTCAATGTTTCAGTTTCACCAGGGATGGAGCAGACATCATGAGACAAGGGGCTGTGCTTTTGTGACATAAAACAGAACCACTGGACATTCATGTTACTGAAGTTCTGTGAGGTATATCCACCATCTTCATTTGAATTCTGGTACTCAGTAAACTAATAATTAGCTTTGCTATCTGGAATTTTGTATATTTTCAGTACTAATCTTTTATGTGTTCAATGGAAGGTGGTCTTAGAAGAGCTTAGGGCAGCATTTTCCATCACAGGATAATAGTCTCAATCCACAGTAAATATTTTATAAGTCTGTTAGTAGCTCATATATTCCTTTCCTCCCATTTTGCCTTGAACCTTCAGCTCCTAGGACACGTCTCAAAAGAATCAATAAATGAAAATGAATACAACTGTTTTTAGCAAAGGAGGGAAGACTACATATTTTAGCTGGCAATCCCAGCTATCCACACAGGCATTTGAAATGAGCAGAAATTCAGAGGATCCTTGTTAAATGTGAAACTTGCTCCTCTGTATGTTCACAGCACATCCATCCTTTGCACCCTGCTATGACACCACCGCATCCAAAGCACTCTGAGCCTCAAGATGCAAGATCTGCATCAAGCAGTCATTATTTGAGAATACCCTCTGCCCTCTGAAAGATAAACTTTGGTATCACCTAGGATAACCTGAGGTGAGGTAAAACGTTATAGGGTAGTTGCAAAGCCGACAGGAACTGTGTTATAATGTTATTCAGATTTGCAGCTTACTATGTGGGAGACAAAAACCCAGCTTGAGCTAAAATGGAAAGTGTTGCAAACAGTGTGAAACACTTCAGAAGTCCTGTCTTTAATATTAATGAGCATATATTGTTTCTACAGCATTACAGCTGTAGCTCATTCCCTTCCTAATATGATGGAAAAAAACCCCAAACCCTAACACCTGCTTGGAATGCTCAGCTGAAAAGAGCTCCAAATTACACTTTTAAGAGTAACACTGGACTGTTTGGCAACAAATACAGATATTTTGAATATTATTTCCCTTCTCATTCTCATGTAAAGAAAGAGAAGAACATAAAGCATGTTTGAGGAAAGAAATAATCCAATTTTAAACAGTAACATGATTTTATGTGGCAAGCAAAGAAATGTAAATGGGTTAGAGCCAGTATTTTTCAATGCTCTGCTCAAGAATAGGAAAGAAAAATGCAGGAGCGTGGGGAGGAAGTTTAGGGAAACTAAGTTCATCGTATCCATGAAAGCATCAAAACAGCTGTGCAGTGCTAACTCACTCTGTGGAAAAGCTTTTGTGCATGGAAGAAAATTCAGTCAGTAAAAGCTAAACCTTATTGTACTCTATTTGTGAACTGCCTTCACCAAGCACATTCTGGGTATCTTCAACACATACTGTTACCACAAGGTTTCTGATAGTTAATGTTAGTCGGTAAAACCACTTCTCCTTTTTTTGAGTGTTTACCCAAGGGAGAGTTGGTATCATCATACTATGATTGTCTGACTTGAGGTGGCTTTTAAACTTGTCAAATAACCCTTTGCAAAGACTGAAAGTTTTTATGTGAGCTACACATTTCAAGGCAGAGGTGAAAGGAAGGATGAAAAATTGCAGATGAAATATTCTTTATATATATTTATACTCCTGAAGGAGAATCCTTATGTGAGGAATACTTTACTTTGTTGCATGACTGCATCACGGAAGGACTCTGTCATCACCAAACTTTGGCAAAAGGTGCAAAAGTTTGGTGTATGGTATTTTGCAAATTTGTCTTTAATGATTCCGTGAGAACTCCTGAACTTGGAATCCACTCAGATATATCCAAATTAAAGGCTTTGGGGTAGAGGCTGAAAATCACAATTGGTACATAGAGAGTCCTGCACTTAAACGCTATCATGCTATGTTTATATCAAACAGTGCACTCCACTGAGTCCACTAATAGAGAAAAACAGTTAGTGCCCAAAGCTTGGGATATTTTCCTTCTGAATTTCTCCAAGCCTATCTAATGGACTAAACACTCATTTAGAGATCAAAGCACACCTTCTGATTTAGTCTCTTCTAAGAGGAATCCAGTCCACGCTACAGATTTCCTGTGATGAGAAATCAAAGCATGGTGAAAGGACAATTCACTCCGAAGGCACAATCTTCATCCTGTCTAAAACACTAATGGAGAAACACCCCAGATATGCTTTAATCAAGAGCCTGAACTAATAGAGGTCATTCACTGTGCTTGTTCCTCCTACTTGTCCATACCAGCCTATCACCAGGTATTCCTAATAAAAGGAAGGAGAATGCAAGAAAGAAAAAGCAAGGAGAATGTCTTTCTGGCTCTTTTCCTTATCCTTCATATCCTGCAAAAGACTGTCAAGTGGACTCAGTGATTTAAGCCACCTTACAGAGCTGATAGAACTCTTCTCTTTTACAAGGAAAAAATAAATAAATTTTATTTGGCAGATTGTTACATCAATAAGATTTACATATATTCAAATGACTACCACTTTTTATTCAGAATTTACAACAGAATTTGTGCAAAGTTATGATTTCAAACAGAAGTGCCACGATAAGATGTGTATTTTCTCACACACCAGGCTTTTAGTGGCTGCAGTGGGTGAAGAGTAGCATACCAGAAAAACAATAATGGGGACAGCAGATAACCAGCTCTAATCCTAAGAAAATACATTGTAGGCAACTGAACCAGAGGCAATGGTCTAAAGACCATACACATGAATGAGGAATTAATGACAATACCAGACATACCTGAGAGAAATACCGAGCTCTGGCCCTTGTTCCACACCAAGAAGCAATAAAAAAAAAAAGCATAGTTAGAGCAACTACACACAAACTGCACATTAAGTACATAAAATGAATGGTTTGGATTCGCAGCATAACTGCTGATCTCCACCTGCCCACCATTTATGGAAGATAGGTCTTTGCTCTCCCATCCTCCACAGCAATCCAGAGACATCCTCAAGCAACCAAGCAGAAAGAAAAGAAGGGGAAGAGACAGCATAAGAAACAAGAGACAACAGAAGAAACAGTGCATTTGAAATGTAAGTTAAAGTCAAATGTGTGATGAACTGACTGAAGCTGCCATTTGAGATCCCCCTGAACTGCTCAGGGGCAGGAGGTAGAGAACTTAGGAAAGAAGGAAAGAGTAGGTTGAAGGTATTTTAAGAGATGGCTTTATTTTTCATTATTCTACTCTGATCTGATTGGTAATAAATTCAATTAATTTCTCCATGTCAAGCCAGTTTTGCCTATGACAGTAATTGATGAGTGATTTCTCCCTGTCCTCATCTTGACCCATGAGCCTCTCCTTCTATTCTTTTTCCTGTCCAGCTGAAGATAGGAGTGACACAGCAGCTTTGGTGGGCACCTGGCATCCAGCCAGGGTCAACCCATGACCTGTAGGGATGGAGAGTGCGCTGGTGCTGCTGTTGGATGGGGCAGAGTTAATCTTCTTCAAAATAGCTGGTATGGGGCTGTGTTTTGGGTTTTTGCTGGGAACAGTGTGGATAATTCAGGGATGTTTTGGTTCTTGCTAAGCAGGGTTTACACAGTCAAGGCCTTTTCTGCCTCTCACCCCACTCTAAAATCCGGGCCTGAGGAGGCTGGAGGGGCACAAGAAGGTGGGAAGTGACACAGCTGGGACAGCTGCTCCCAACTGAACCCAGTGATACTCCATGGTGACATGCTCAGCATCTAAAGCTGGGGAAGATGGAAGGGGGAGATGTTCAGAGCGATGGCGTTTGTCTTCCAAAGTCACCACTACACATGTTGGAGCCCTGCTTTTCCAGGCATGGCTGAACATCTGCTTGCCAATGGGAAGTGGTGCATGAATTCCTTGTTTTGCTTTACTAGCATGTGGCTTTTGCTTTACCTATTGAGCTGTCTTTGTCTCAGCCTGATTTTCCTCACTTTAACTCTTCCAATTCTCTCCCTGCCCCACTGGCAGCAGTGAATCAGTGGCTCCATTTGGCTGAGTTGCCAGCTGGGGTAAAGCCACAACAGTTCTGGGACAAGCAGAGAACGTGGGATCTTCAGTCTTCGTCCCTCACCACAGGGTCTAATACAGAGCAGAGCTCAACAGCACATGGGAATGAGACTGGCACCACTTACACCTGGAAAGTGCTGGAGCTTGGCACCAGTTCGCAAGGTGCATTTTTTTTCCTTTACCTGGATAACAGAATGCTCCTTGCAAGTATGACCAGATCTGTTCCCTTTGACGTGGCCCATAACTTTTGATCCAGATCCATGACCTGCGACCCAGACCTGTGACCTTTTACGCAGATCCACACTGGAGCACGGAAAGAGTATGAGGAGCCCTCCCCCTGAGAAAGAAGGAGCAGGACAGACAAAGGCCTTTTATGCTTTTTGAAACCAGCCATGTTTGTGCAAAGTCTGCACCGCTGGAAGTGGTCATTCAACATAATGGGAAATGCAGGAGCTCCCCCCTACACACAGAGATTCATACCTTGACAAATGAAGTTTGCCACCTCCAACAATGGAATGTTGATCTTAAAGACAGTGAAGTACTGCAGCTCACAACAAATGACAAGAAACATGAAAGTTCCTTCTTGATGCATTTAATTTCTTTTGTGAAGTTCTAAGGACTAGGGCATTACAAAGCGTGAGGTACACATAGTAACAGGGATAACGACTCCAGTTGGATCAGGTAAAAATGGGTTACAAAATATTAGGAAAAGAAATAATGAAAAATACAAACAATCTTATCCAGTCACACATCAGCTGCAAATCGAAATTCTGAAACCCTTGAAAATCAGTCCCAGGAAAAGTTTCACGACTGCTCTCTCAAAGAAGGACATTCCAGTTCTAGGAGACTAAGAGTGGAGGAACCTCCCATGCCAACCCTCTACTTGACCCTTGTTGCCTGAAAGGTAAATCGCATCCTTGATGCACACACAGAGGTGACCTGGGGAACACTGCTCTTTCAGGACTTGTCACTAGGAGGTTTCTTCTTAGCCTCCACATCCTTCTTAAATTCTTCAAGCTTCTTCGCAATGTTAGGAATCTTTAAAGACAAAAGAAAAAACATCCATCAAAACCTACATAAATTAACAAAAAATCCTGAGCTACACGAGTCTCATCAGGAAAGACAATACCACACACACAGCAAGAAATTCTATTAAGTTCAAACTGGTTTCTAAAAGATACTTCCAATATCTGTTACTTTGTACAGAGGTTAAAATCAAAGCAGTTTCAGGCAAAGAGTAGATGAAAGCACCTCACGTGAGTCTTCAGGAAATATTTTAGTTGTTAATGCTAGAAGTCAGCCAGTGGTGATGGCAACAGGAGAAAGAAAAAAAGACCACTTTACAGGAAATTTAGTAAGACAAGTCTGCTTTCCTCACTGAGAGAGGAAGAACTGCCAAGAACAAGTAGACTTAAACACTGATGCACAGACTTTTGAAGGGGAAATTAGATTGTACTATAGTGGTCACAAAGAGAAAAGAGATATTCAAGAGCATCAAATATGTTCTAAAAAAATTTATTAAGAAATACTCCTGGTTTGTCTTGTGGGAAACAAAATCCCACACTGTGGAGAACAAAATCCCACAGTAGAACAAAATTCTACTGCATTGCAAATTGGCAACTTTTGCAGTTTCACACTTGAATGAAAATTCAATTTACTGCTTGTAAGCTTCAAAACTTCAGTTTTCTCTTGAAAATAAGACAATTTTGATAAAATAATCCAACAGTAAATTTTGGTAACTTAAAAAAAAAATGCTGCAACATTTAAGGGTAAGGACTCTAGCTCATGACTCTAGCTAAAACTGGGAAGTGACAATGCAGGATTTTACAAGCTAGCTGATTAAAATGAAATTAAGCCAAGTTTCCCCAACTAGTTGTAAAAAAAAAATTGGCTTTTACTTCATATGTAACCTGACCACAAAGCAGAAGTTAATCCAAACAGACTGGGGTTCTCCAATTGGATGGTCTGAGGCTGATAGTACCAGTAACATAAGTTTCTCTTACCTTCCTTTCCAAAATTAAGCTCTGTTGGAGCAAACAAAATTAAGAGTCCAGCCTATAACACACCTACCATTTAAACTTAACCAAGAGAACTCCACTGCTGTCACCAGAACCCTCCATGCACTTACAACTGAGCACACGTGTGTACAGCTGCAGAATCTGGACCTCATTATGACAAGTTTATATCAGATGCCATCTAAAACAAATCATCTTCAATACCAGCAATAAAATTACCACATTCATCCTGCAAGTCAGTGTTACATTCCCAGGGAACCATTTCCTGCAAACTAAAAGCCTGAGTCCCCCTCTTGTGGCAATACTTTATTAGTGCTGCCTGAAAAGCACTATACCATGTTTATGATACATATTGATACATCCATATTCTTATGACTACATTTTTGTAACACTGTAAAACACATATTAGAAAGAAACATTAGTCTTTCATTAGTATTCTCACTGGAGTGACTGACAAGAGACATCACAAAAGTTTGTGCATAAACAAGGAGCAAAATGTATCAATTTTTTTAAGCAAGATGACTTCAATACCGAAGATGAGAAGAAAGCAAAACATAAATGCCATCAGAGCCTCAACAACTTCTTTTTGGTTTGTATTTTTCTTTAAATTAGGCTAATATAGATTGCATAAGAATTAAAAAAAAAAAAGAAAAAAAGTATGTTAAATGTTATTAACTCCTCTAGCTCGTCAGCTAAGTGGCACTGCTCTTCCAAAGAATTCGGCTGACTCTACAGAATTTTAAAAGCATATATTGAAGACTCAGCTTGAAATCTTCTGCCCTCTCACACTGAAAACTCTGTTAACTCTGAGAACTGAAGAAAGAAAGTTCCCTTTCTTTTCTCACCATGAGAAAAGAAGGAAAGATAGATTTTG
This sequence comes from Empidonax traillii, assembly GCF_003031625.1. Lineage (NCBI taxonomy): Eukaryota > Metazoa > Chordata > Aves > Passeriformes > Tyrannidae > Empidonax > Empidonax traillii. The sequence goes on from NW_020956060.1 coordinate 97,072, forward strand.
GGCCAATACACTTTTTGAAGTAGGAGCAGGTGCTGAATTTTCAAAAAAAGCTGAGAGAATTTATTTCATTATTTGTACAGAAGACAGACACTTCACATGCTCTGAGGATTTTTAATTAGTAAATAGACAGGCTATCGGAGTCAGGAGACCAGTATTTTAGTGCAGGTAAAATCCATGAGCAATTGCTAAATCTTTTCCATTTCTCCTGTCTCTAGCTATGTAGATGCCTGGGCTCTGGGACTGAACAGCAGTAAAGGCTTCAAGAACCAGACTGTCACAGAGAAGATGCCACAGAGTTAAAAGTTTTGGTTCCACTTTTTTTTTGTTGTTTTTTTGCTATTACGGTTGGAAAAGACCTCCAAGGTCACCAAGTCCAACCTTTGATCAAACACCACCTTGTCAACTAGACCAAAGTACTAAGTGCCACATCCAGTCATTTCTTGAACACCCGCAGGGATGGTGGTTCCACCACTTCCCCATACAGCCCATTCCCATGCCTGACTACCCCTTCAGTGAAGAAACTCTTCCTGAAAACATTTGAGTTTCTCTGTAACTGATTTAGTTCCAAATGAGGGAAAACAGTCTTATATTTCCAGCTCAGAATAGGTTTAACTCTGAGAATACAAGGATACTCACATCATAGTTCTGAGCCAGATACATCCCAACCACATTGCCAAGAGTAAAACCAAGCTAAAAAGGAAGAAAGGGAGAAGAGTTAACATTCTTTCATTAAAACCATATTTTATTAAAATAAAGAGAAAGGAATATTGCAAGTCATGTGAAGACTAAAGGGTTTCAACTCCACTCCTAGTTAATTTCTCATCTTTCATCCCAAGAGGCCCAGTTTTACCCATCTCCCTCACCAGGAAAACCTTGCCATCATTTCCCAAACACTGTGGACAGTTGTGTTTTTTAATACACATCTCTAAGACTATTTGAGCGAAGCTATGACCACCTTTTAAGGTTCTCTGCATACCCACAAAGGCACTGTCTCCTACAAAAATGGGGGAGATAGCAGCAGGGACCTACATACCACAAAACTTTTGGTCCATGCTGGGAAAGCCTAAAGCAAAACCCCACTAAAATAATGCTCAGTGCTGGAAAATGACATATATTACTGTGTTATGTCTTTGTGTAAAGTAAAAAAAAAGGTTCACAAGCTTGAAGGTCAAAACAGAGGCTCTGATTGCACAGTGATCACATCTCAAGAGGTTTAAGGGTACATCAACTTAAACTGATGTAAACCTGCTGCTTCTCTTCTGCAATAACAGCTGCCCATCTTCCAGACAGACCCTTCTGATCCTAAGTGATTAGTTCATAGCCAAACCCACTCTGATACAGAGGGACTCCTCTGAGGTAGGAAAGTGCTGTTGGTTGGAAGCACAGCACAACTTCTTTTGACAATTGTGCAAACTAGTAGTTGATTGAAGGGTGTCCATAAAAACACACCTGGGAAGAGGGGCAAAAGCAAAATAGAAGCAGTTTCTGGCCCAAAACCTGTCTGCCAGCTGAGGAAAATCCTCAAGCATAAGAACACTTCTGCAGTGAAAAAAATTCCTCTCTTCAAAGACAAGTGATAAGATTTTCATTCAGCAACTCCCCCATATCCTACATTTTTTATTGTTACACTTCAAAATAAGTATGTCCTATGCTATGAAAGCTCATTTAACTATTTTGAAAGGGGACACTACTAACACTGTGCTTTTGTTCACTGTCAGCAGACAAATCACTCCCTATGACAGCTGAGGCCAGTTCTATTTAAGAAAATTGTTATTGCTCATGGTCACTGCTGTCAAATTAAGATTATTTTAGGAAAAATAAAACCACTGTCCATAAAACAACTTTGCCATCTCCTACTGACCAGACATTTTTTCCATGCCAAAAGCAGAAGATAGCACAGCTCATCTTTTCAGTGATTCCGACTTTGTAACCAGCATTGGTGAAAATCTATCTATAGAAAACTAAAATTGGCAAAGAGGTGCCAAATGAATTATGACTGCATGTTACCTCAGTATTTTCTTAAACTGACTTTTGGTCTTATTCCTTGTTTATTATTACTTTCTAAGGAGCTTGACTTTAACAATTTAAGAACAAGCAGAGTGTTTAGGGTGTGTGTGTACTGAACTGGTTATCAAATGCTCTTGTAGTTCCAATTATCAGCTAAAGAGGTACTCTGAGAGATACTAACAAATACTGCACTGATGCAAACCAGACTTCTGATTCCTCTTAATGCAGGACATCACTCTAGCAGAGGAGAATTTCTTGTATCTTTAGCAGTGTTTGGGAAGCCACTTGAAAACAAACCGGGTCCTTGTTTATTAGCAGCTTTCTACACTTACACCCTTGAACATTTTCAATACATGTCTCATTCTTTTGTGAGATAAGCCTTATTCAGTACAGATAGTACTGAGGTCAGTACTCCCTTTAAGTATCTCCTTATTTGAAAAGTCTAGCACTGCATTCACTGTAACATTTATTTTTAGAGCTGACAATTCAAGCAATGGGAAAAAGATACACATCTCGGATGGACTCCAATTATATGGAAAGCAAAACATATAGCAAATTAAAATGTGCATGTTGTCAACAAATAACAGGGCTGATGAGAGTTCAGGGTCTTCCAATTTCTACCCAGCATTTCAAGTTGCACCACTGGCAAATGCTTCTCTAATGATTAACTCTGGACAGCAAAAACACAAGGTTTGTGAGATTATCCCTTTATCTCCCTGCTACAGCCCTTACAAGGGAGAGTCAAACACCCAATTTACACCCAAGCAGGGAAAGAAAAACAGATTAAGTATATCTTTTTTCTAACTCTGACACACTAATCAAAAAGTCATAAGATATTTTTATCTAGCATCAAAAAAAACCCATTAGCAGCAAGCAGCAGAGTTGATAAACACAAAAACTTTGAGAGTGGTTAACTGTATTTAGCCTTACTGTTTTCACTGGAGTGGAGAGGGATTATAAACAGCTACAAAGAGGACTAGGGCTTTCATATTTGTTATTATGAATCTGGTATAAGAAATAGGCCTTATTTATTCATTATAAAAAACAGGCAAGGCTCTCCCAACTTACAATGGGCCACCTCTTCTTTCTCTGCATGAACACCTGGTATGAAACTTATTAGCCAGCTGAATTATCTTTCCCCAACGAAAGATGAAAGAATATTGCTTATTGTTTGTACTTACTGGGACATATCAGAACATAACTAAAACCCCAGGGCACCCCTCACCTCCCCAGAATAAAAAATGGGAAGCTGCTTCCATGCTTTGCAACAGCATGTTGCAAACAAGCACGTTATTGGTCAGGTAATTTATTTCCACATCTGGCACTAAATACCAGCATCGATCAAGTATTGAATGAAGAGCAGTCAGGCGTCTAACTTCAGGCACCCAGAGGAGTTTGGGGGATCAGATAAAAAAACCTTTCAGTCTATTAGTTCTGCTGTTCTTAAGGGGGTGTGATGAAAGGCAGCAATGAAACACGATCCCTTGCTCTAACTTCTAAATATAAAAATCCACATCTCCAGGGATAAATTTTTAAGGGTGCACACTATGGCAAAGGGCCGACACCCCTGCTCTCTCACCAAAGGAGGGAGATACTATGCTTACACAAAGAAATATGAGCTGCAAGGGAAGCATCACCGTGAGCAAGCAGAATCTGCCGAATCTCCAAGGCAAATTAAGGGCACGGCTTGGAGGAAAAACAAGGCAGGGGCTCCATTTTCAGAGCAGTTCTGCGAGAACAAGGGGTCCAGCCCGGCTGCGAACGGCGGGCACTGAACGCCGCGGCGGGCGGGAAGGAGCCGGAGCAGGGAAAACGCCCAAGGATGCTGCGCTGCCGGGAAGCCAAAACTGGGCGCGGCCGCCCCGGTGACACGGAGCCGGGTCATAGCACGGTGACCGAACACAGCGCTTTCCTCCCCCCCGCGCCGGGCAGCGGCCCCGTCGCCGCCGCCTTCGCCCCGCCCCGGCGCGAAATGGCGGCGGCGCCGCCGCCCCGCGGAGCCTTACCAAGAACTGCAGCATGGCGCCCTCCTGCCCGTGCTCCCTCCCCGCCCGACAGCCGGGGAACTCAGGCGGGTGGCGGCGGCGATGGTGACGGCTCCCCTTCCGGGCACCGGCCCGCCCTCGCCGCCATGGCCGGGGGAAGGGCCGCGCCGAGCACCGCCCGCCCGCGCCCCGGGGCGGCCCCGCCGCCTCCGCCACAGCGGGGCCGGGGCCAGGACTGGGACCCGCCCGGGCAGGGCGCGCCCGCCGCTGCCTGCCCCTGAAGGGATAAGGGACCGAGCAAGGTGGGGAGGGCGGTGGTGTCCGCAGGGTGCCGAGTGTCGTGGGGGCCCGAGCTGTCACTCCACGTGCGATTTCAAAATGGGGTCCTCAAGGAGCGGGCGAAATCCCGCATAATCCTGTGTAGTTTGAATGCCCCTGCCTCAGTGCTTGGAAGATCTCAGCCTCCCATGCTGGAGAAGGCTGTTTTGTTTTGAAGGTTTTGTTTCTATTTATTTTTGTTGTTGTTGTTCCTTCCCTACTGAGCGCTCGCTAGACCACATCTAGTGTAATACACGACCCCAGGTTTGGGTCCTCAGGGTAGGAAAGACTTGGAGAAGCTGGAGCAAACTCAGCAGAGGGCTCCAGGACGGATCAGGCTGGAGACATCCCTGTGAAGAGGAACAAGGAGCAGGACAACTGCAGCCATGGCAGGGATAAAAGAACACCTTCGGGCTGCAATGGATATTGGTCTGCTGGGGCCGTGGTCTCCGTTCCTGTGCACGGCAGGAGGGTGAGATGGCAGGGACACGATGGAACGAGAGGACTGGACTGGGTTTACAGACTGTTTTGTCACCTAGGGAGGCAGGCACAGATTGCCCAGAGAGATTGTAGCATCTTCACTTTCGGATGCTTTCCAAACTCATCTGGGTTAAACCCTGAGCAACCCACTCTAAGCTCAGAGCTGACCCAGCCTCGAGGACCAGGTTGGACAAGGGACTTCCTGAGGTCCCCTCTTGCCTGAATCATCCTGTGATTGATTACACAACAGCTTTTTAAAAAAACTGTACCCCCTGTTTGTTTGTTGGGTTTTTGTTTGGTTTTTTGTTTGTTTGTTTTGTTTGTTTTTATTGGGGGTTTTTGTTTGTTAGTTTTTTGTTATTTTTTTTTTTTTAATTTGTAAGTTTAGGAAATGAGTATTTGTTCTTTGTGAAACACCCTGGGTTTAGCTTCTTTTAAAGGCTACAGTTAATTGAGCTTTGGGCAGTAAATGTCATTTATGAAGATTTCTCCTGCTGAAAGTCAGTAAGATACTGGGGACTTTATTGCAACGTATTGCAGATCTTTTTTTCCATTAACATTTCAGATTAAAAAAGAAATAAATTAAGAAAATACAAGTTGTGTCTTTTGTGTTGTCTATTAGGCAACTCTCCCTTGAAAGCAAGTTAAATCAAATTAAGTCTCAGTTTCCAGGAAGCCAGAATGCTCCACCTCATAAAAAACATGTAGCTTCCTGCCTTTCTAGGACAGGCACCTTGTGAAGTAAAGAAGTATCTCCTACCCATTTTAGGAAAGGAAGCACAGAAAGATATTAAGTAACACCTTTTTTTGTTCTGGTGATACTGTAGTAACATCCTGACTTGAGACAACTTCCTTGTGAATTTAAGGCAATCCTAAAGCTTCTACTTTGTGCTTCCCTCCCTGGGCCTGAGCTGACATCTGAAAATGACACAGAGGTTTGGATGGATGTGTCACAAGAATGGTGCCTTGCCCTCTGAAATGACCATCTCTCCCAGGAGTTTCAGACATGAGCTTGGTTCTGGAAACAGCACCAAATCAGCTGCTAATAACTGTTTTCCTGATGCTGAGGCCTTCTACGTGTGTGCAGGATCAGAGCACTGAGATAATATTACAGACTCCAATCAGCATATGTCAGAAATCAGATGGAGAAAACAAGTCTTTTAGTAATAATAATGCCTCCACATTCACAGGTAGATAAGGCTTTTCCTGTTTTCTGCTCATTTAAAATGTTGTTATTATGCTTAGACTATAATAAATACAACATGTGTTAGACAGTCTTGGCTCAACAGTACTGTACACAGTTATTTTCCTACATGCCATGGATTTCCTGTGACATTTAATGGACAGCCAAAAAATTTTTTTCCTTTAAAGTAAAACCATTCCATTTACATCAGCCAATGCTGAGTCACTTTGGATTAGAGACTTTAGTGGGTGGGTATTGTGGATGGCATGTGTTATTGGAAGGAAGAGCTCAGTCTGTTAGTTATAAATGAAGCTATTGTGCTTTTATAGTTGGAGGGGGAGGGAAAAAGCCAAACCAAAAAACCCCCAAACCTTTTTTTAAGCTCTCTCAAATATACCTTTACTTCAGTGCCTTCATTTACAGCATCTTTGCATTAGCTCCTTTCACCTTGCCATCACACAGACATGTCTTTGGAAATAGAGTCTTTTTCTTTGTGAGAAATCAGCAGGTCTGAGTCCAGAAGTGTGAATATCTTCAGTGTAAAGAAGAGTGTAAAAGTCATGGAGTGCCAGTGAGATCCCAGGAACTACTGCATGCATTTAGTCAAAACCAAAGCTGAAATAATAAGTCCAGTGAGTTCTTCAGTCACCTAAAGATGAGACATGGAGATGTTCTGATAATTTTGAACAATAAATATATATGGGCAAGTTGTACAGGCCACAGTAATACCCATACATATGATGAACAACATCTTTGAAAATAAATTTGTCCCTTGTAACCAAGAACCTGGAAGATTAATCTACTTAAAATGAAAAGGGTTGGAAAACTCATTTTAAAAAGGTATAATTTTTAATACTTTTCCTAGTAAAGACTTTCTCTGGTAAAGAGAAAGTTGGTAAAGATTTTTGCTGGTAAAGACTTTCTCCATATTGCCTACTGTACTCTGGTGCTCTACGAGTATAGTCAAGCCCATGAGGTATGCAGAAAGCTTGTTTGACGGGAAGTACTGGCTCTTCTACATTATTTTCATTTTCTAAATCATGTTTGAAAATGGTTTCATGTTTACTTGATTTTTTTTTTTAATTTTATTTTGCATGTGTAGTCCACTCTAAGGAAAATGAGAATCCCTTTTTTAAAGAATAGTATTTAATTTTTCTGGTTTTTTACAATAAGCTGTCTGGTTTAGAAATGTACCAAGACAGTTTTGTATGTTGAGCTCAGTAGAAAAAGAAGGGTGTTATGCCACGATATTTTGAGAAATAGTAACAAAGAAGAGCTTATATTCTTATAGCAGCGTAAGTTTTTGGGCCTGGATGAAATCCACCCCAGTGTGAGAGAAGTGGCTGACATGGCTGCAGTGGCACTGTTTGTAATATTTGAAAAGTTATGGAGATCAAGGCATATCCTTAATGACTGGAAAAGAGCAGATATCATACACAAGGGCCCAAAGGAGGGCCCAGAAAACCAAAGACCCATTAGTCTTACTTCAGTCCCTGGGACAGTGATGGAACAAGTCCTCATAGAAGCTATTAAAAACCAAGTGAAGTGGGTGATTGGGAAAAGCCAGCAAGGATTTACCAAAGGCAAATTCATGCCTGACAAACCTGATCACCTACAACAAAATAATATTTTCTGTCAACACGAGGAGAGCAATGGATGCTGTTTACCTGGACTTTGGCAAAGCATTTGATATATTTTCCCACATCCTTCTCCTGGACAAACTGGCAAGACACAGATTGGATGGGTCGGCTGTGATATGGGTAGGAAATTGGCTCACAGGCCTCACTCAGAGGGTGATAATCAATGGTTTTTGCAGGAAAGACTGGACGAGTTAGTTCTTTCCTCCCTGGAGAAAACAAGGCTTAGGGGGTACCTTTGTATTCTGGTACTTAATGGGCAGCCACAAAGAGGACAGAGATTCTCTCTTCACATGGAGCCACATGGAAAAGACAAGGGACAATGGGTACAAGTTGCACTGGGAGAGTTTTCATCTCACTGTATTTTATACAGTGAGAATAATCAGTCCCACTTCTAAGGATGTGACAGAGGACCTACCACCAGAGGTTTCAAAAATTCATTTGGACAGGGTAATAGATAATCTCATAAGCTCCCTCCCTTTGCCACAAAATATAGAACCACATGATCTTTTGAGGTCCCTTCCAACCTTATCCTGTAGTTTTGTGATCTTAAAAGTGAAATATGTCCCAGACTGTGTGTCCACAAATATTTGAACCAGTAAGCACTCAAGCAATGATCTTCTCACTCTTTCTTCCAACTTCTTTTTTCTGTGCAGTCAGTAAATATGTTATTCTCTGAGTTGAAAGCAGCACCAATAAAAGGTTTGATGTAGAAACTTTTCATAATTGTGTTGCAAATGTTTGAGGATTAATTTGAATAAAGTAGTAGTATTTGAACAAAGCAGTAGTAGTGATGATTTAGCCATCATGAAAATGTAAGCAAGGCAAGGTTAGTAGGGAGGAATAGTATTTTAACGTTCTAACCTATATCCTAAGCACAATTCATAACTGATTCTTTGCCATAGAAGCCCTTTCTCAGATCTGAGTATGATTTAAGTCACAAGATATAAAAACTGATTTAAGAAAGTGTTCTTCTTTTAATTTCACAATGACTAATACACAACTTCGAATGTAAGTCCTCAGGATACATAAATTTAAATGCCCTTTTAATACCACTCCTCATTTCCAATGTTTGGAAAGGGGAGTGAAAATTAGATTTCCCTAAGCTAGAAATTCTGTAAAATAAACACCAGATGGAGCCAGAAAACCACATATTAGAATTTCTGTTAAGTTTTATTATGTTTAATCCATATATTTTGATTTTAGTTCTGCCAATTTGCTTCGCTTTGCTTTGCTTTAGTAAAATGTTTTCTATATAATCTGTGATGCGGTTTCAAGGTTTCAGAGGAGTTGTAATTATCCAGGCTTTTTTATTTTGCCATGGAGACATGCACTAATATAATACACAATGAATACAGAATGTATTATACACATAATACATATCGAACATTATGTACTGAGAAATCAGAATTGCAGGGCAGTGAGCTTATCAAAAAACTAGCTGCCCACCTGAAAAAACCCTAACCTCAAATCTTTTCTGACGGAGGTGCAGTTTATTGTTATTTAAACCAGTTGAAAACATCTTCTCCAATATAACTTCCACTCCCTTGTGTCTCCTCTTAGATGCTGTATCCCAAAGACCCCCTGGAGTTCTCAGATCAATAGCCTAGTACATTTTTCACAGCAGAACACATGGCATCAATGACTCTCATGTGAGACTGAAGTTGTTTAAGGCCAGGATTTCAAATGCAGTTGTGAATAGAAGAGGTAGTGGTTTATAGTGTTTATATTAATTCTTTTAAGTAAATTTTTTTGCACAGAGAACTGAGAGCAAAGATAATTCTTGACACCATACACACAGGCAGTTTACCTAGTTCAATGCAGGAAAAAAAAAAAAAAAAGGTAAAAAACTAGTGCTATTTACTTTATAAAAAAGGGGTTGTTTGGTTGGTTTTTTATTTGGTTGGTTGGATGGTTGGTTTGGTTTGGTTTGGTTTTTAGAAAAAAGAAACTACATTTTCCTCACAAAGTATGTGAAAGTATTAAAGTCTCCCTTGTGTTAGATGTACGCTTGAGTCTGCCCAGCCCTCTGTGAATGATTTGGCAAGGGCAGAGAGAGCAGCTTAGTTCTTCCTGCCAGCCCTCAGACAACCTGCAAGTATGTGCTTCTCTCTGCTGCCCTGGAAGCAATGGTTCTCCAGAGTGAAATCCAGAGCATTCCCTTGTCCTAGAAGTACTCTTTACCAGAAAGACAGAAACTTTAGAGCATGAGGAATGAGCCCCTGGAGGAACAGAAGAGAGAACCTACAGAAGCTCTCTGAGCAGCAGGGCTGAAGGGCAGCATGAATCACAAGTTGGAGTTGAGGGCTCTGTCGTGCTCCTGGGGTGACACAAAAATACAGGAGCATGGCCTATCTTCAGTGGATATTGTTTGTTCATTTTCCAATAAAAAGAGAAGTTGGTCCTTATTCTCATGATAGGGTCTGATGGTGGATGTCCTAATTCAATCTGTGAATCTAAATATCTGAGGCTTGTTCCTTTTTAGAATAGCACCAAAAGTTGCTTAGCACAAAGAGAGGAACTCAAAGGGACTTGAGAAATAGCCAAAAAAAAACACGAAATACCGGCAGAATTCTCTTTATGTGCAAAGTATAATAATAATGGGATGCTTCTAAAAGAAGCCAGCCATTTGAATTTTAAATACTTTGAATGAAAAAAAAAGGTAATTCAACCACACTTTTTTTCCTATAGGTGCATGAAACTGCAATTCCTGACCTGGTGAGCCATTCTTTCCACCATAGAATTGAAACTTAATTCTACATTTCCCCAAAAAGACATCTGCCATCTAAGCATCTGCTATCTAATAATTTATCATATACATAGCCTACAGATGGCTCTAACTTACCTGCTTAATATCTGACTACACACCTCGGTGTCTCTGGTTTCCCTCATGTAAATGGCTCTACTTTACCCTTTCCTCTGCATTCCTTCAGTATATTTCTATGTAAAGGCAAGTTATATTTAACTTGGACTCAGCTTTCAACTGTTCCACCATGAGGTCAGTCAGGCAGTGGCGCAGGTTGGCCAGAGAGGCTGTGCCATCTCCATCTCTAGATGTTTTCAAGACTCAGCTTCATAAAGCCCTGATCAACCTGGTCTAAGCTCAGAGCTGCTGCTTGGAAGTAGAGGTTGGACTAGTGACCTTCTGAGGTCACTTTCAACTTGAATTATTGTTATTTATGGTTTTACTATTATTTTTGTTTATATCCAGTCATTCATTTCTTCTTTCTTTTGATGGAAGAAATAAATTTTTTAGTCTTACCAATCCTTGCATACAAAAATAAGGAAATAACTGACCACCCTACCAGGAGAAGTAGAAACTTCTCCAGTAAAAGTTCCATTGTATAAAGAAAGAAAAACCTCAAACCCAGAAGAATTATAATTTTATATGTAGACAGGGTAATGGAGGATCTTAAATGCAAATGAGTCATGATTTTCAGTTTTTACTCTTGAAGCTACAAGATCTAGAAATGTTCTCTGAACAACAACTCCCCCAGCCAACTGAGATGTTCCTATGATCAGATGCCCCTGAGACAAGGAATTCGAGAACTGAAGGCTGAGTCAAGCAAGAAATTACTGAGTAATGATACCTTTCAGCTCTAACTGCTGGGCTGTAGCCTGACAAGGGCAGTACATGAGGAGGTCCTTAATTCTCCTGAGGTTCACCGAAAGGCATAATTGCATGAGAAGATAAGAGGTATGTAATGAATTCTGCTGAGCCAGACTTGCAGAGGGCGTGAGTGCCAATCATGGAGATTTAGCTGACAATTCCGAGCTGTGGCTGAGCATGCAGCTGGGGGAGCTCCTGGTTCAGCTCCTCACATTGTGGTTTAGAGGCAATAATCACAGTCACATCAGATGTGAGACACTGGAAAAATAGTCTCATCACTCATAGGATGACAGCAATCACCAGCACACCAATTTTCTGAAATTGTTTTTCAGAGCTGCACTAGAACCTTTTAAGAATTCAAGTCCTATCAAATGTGCAGAGAAATGAGTAAAGAGAAAAACCTATTTATAGCTAAGCTTTCTTGCTGTTGTTAGGGCCTGAGTGCACCAGCAGACTCCACGGTCTCAACTGTTGCATCTGGGTTGTGAGACAGAGCTGGGAGAAACCTTACTAGGGGCCTCTGTGCTTTGGATGTAAAACTGCATGGGTGCTTCTGTCTTCGTTTTTGTCCAAAGCAAGGCTGCGTCTGTCCTGGTCCTTCTCACAGTCTGGCTGCCTTGTGAACCAGATCTCTGACCCTCTAGGGCCTGCTGGATCAGCCACCCTCAGTGCCCAGCATCCTCCTCACACGTGCTGGGCAGCTCACCCAACTCACTCCTGGAGCACTTACTTTGTTCTCACCAGCCCCAGTGCAGTCAGTTGTTCCTAAGAGAGCTGGAAAATAAATGAACTTGACTGAGCAACCTTTATGGAAGAAAAATCAGTGCCTTCAGAACAGCTATAAAAAGACTTATGTGATATAATTAAAAGAATATAATTAGAATGTGACTGGCAGAACATCTGAGTAATGACCTGAGACTGCAATATAGCTACGTCTTCTGAGTGTGAGTGGGGAGGCTGTTTATGGCATTGGATGAATATTGCTCTCTCTGGTAAATACTTCTTGGTGTGATCTTGTGTGTCACAGCTGGGTCTCTGGCTGAAAAGCAAGCTTAAAAAAAGCTTTAGAGGTGAACTCAAGAACTTGCTTTAGTGCTGCATGGTTTTTTAAGGCTTTAGAGATGCATGTTTTTTAAGGCAGTGGTCAACAATGCTGTAATTAGGCATAAATCTGTGCTGGGATTGGAAAGGGCAGTCCTTGTCCTCTCTCCCCTAGGGGGCTGAAAAACAGGTCCTACTTAGAAAAAAAAACAGCAACCTTTTCCCTGCTTAGGTTAGTTTTTCACATGACTGAAAAGCGCTATCAAGAAGCAGACATCTGTAAAAAGTGACTGTATTAGGACAGCATGTACCAGCCTTTTAATGATGATGTGGGTTTATTTAATGTCACTGTAGGTCCTGAAGTTCTTGAGCATGCTTTCTGCTGCCAAGGTGCTGCTGGGTACTAAAACAATAAAGCATCCCAGTGGTATTAGCTGATAGCTGAAGATACAGAAGCTTTCTTTCACATGTTCAGGAGTCATCCAAAGCTTCTGTAGTTAGGTTAATGATGTTGTGTAGAAGTAAAACATGTGTGAAAGAACACTCTGAAATTTCAGACTGATGATCAGTAGGTGGTGCTCTTTTCCCAAGTAAGAATGTAAGAAATATTTTTGAATTATCAAAAATATTATTAATCTCTTTCAATCTTATTATTCCAGACCTTTGTGATGCTGTCATCGTCACCTTGTACAAGAGGAAAGGAGATAAATCAGACTGCTCAAATTACCGAGGTATTACTCTGCTCTCCATTGCTGGTAAAATCCTTGCAAGAATTCTTCTGAACAGACTAATACCCACCATAGCATTTCTACCTGAAAGCCAATGTGGTTTCTGAGCCAACAGAGGTACCACAGACATGGTATTTGTTCTCAGACAACTGCAAGAGAAGTGTTGGGAACAGAACAAAGGACTCTATGTTACCTTTGTTGATCTCACCAAGGCTTTCGATACTGTGAGCAGAAAAGGTCTGTGGCAGATTTTGGAACGTTTAGGATGTCCTCCCAAGTTCCTCAAAATGATCATCTCGCTTCATGAGGACCAGCGCGGTCAAGTCAGATATGGGGACGCACTTTCTGAGCCATTTCCAATAGCTAATGGTGTGAAGCAAGCCTGCGTTCTCGCTCCAACCTTATTCCGATCTTCTTCAGCATGATGCTCCAAAGGACCACGGCAGACCTCGATTTTGAAAACAGTGTCTACATTTGATATCATACCGATGGGAGCCTTTTCAACCTAAGGCGACTGAAGGCCCACACTAAGACCTTAAATCATCTTATCCGTGAGCTGCTTTACGCTGATGATGCCGCCCTCGTCGCCCACACAGAAGTAGCTCTGCAGCGTTTAACATCCTGCTTTGCAGAGGCTGCTGAGCTTTTTGGTCTGGAAGTCAGCTTGAAGAAGACAGAAGTTTTATATCAGCCTGCACCTCAGGAAGCCTTCCATCATCCCCATATCACCATTGGTGAAAGAGCTCTCAAATCAGTCCAACAGTTTAATTACCTGGGAAGCATCATCTCCTCAGACGGTAAGATTGATGCTGAAATTGACAACAGGTTAGCAAAGGCTTACAGTGTTTTTGGTAAACTCCGTAAAAGAGTGTGGCAAAACAAACACCTGAAGAAAAGTACTAAGATCAGTGTTTACAGAGCCATTGTACTGTCTACTCATGGGTCTGAATCATGGATCATTTACTGGCACCACTTGCATCTCTTAGAATGCTTCCATCAGCACTGCCTCCGTACAATCCTCAACATCCACTGGACTGACTATGTGACCAACACGTCTGTCCTTGAACAGGCAGCAGTCCCAAGCATTGAGGCCATGCTGCTGAGAACACAGCTGCGTTGGGCAGGGCACGTCTCCAGGATGCAGGATCATCGCCTCCCTAAGATCGTGCTCTATGGGGAACTTGCCACTGGCTGCTGCAAGAGAGGAGCCCCGAAGAGGAGATACAAGGACTGCCTGAAACAATCCCTCAGCCTTGGCAATATTGACCACAACCATTGGTCTACCCTGGCCTCCAATCGGGAGGCCTGGAGACACACCATCTATAACGCTGCTGCTGCATTTGAGAACACACGCAGGATCACTCTCGAGGAGAAAAGACAACGCAGAAAGAATTGCGTCTTGTCGATATCACCTGGGGAGTCTTTCTGCTGTGCCTTCTGCAACCGGACTTGTCTATCTCGCATTGGCCTTTTTAGCCATCAGCGCGCTTGTAGCAAACGTGGGTAGAGCCCTTCTCAAATCTTTGTTCGCGAAGCCTAGCCATGATTCCAGAATTAGATGATAGTTATTAAAAATGTTTCAAACACCTTTTTACTTTCAAAAGTCATGCCAGATTTTCACTATATTTCATAAGAGACAGAAAGACACTGGTTTAACTGATCCACTTCATTAAATCTGGTGGAAAAATCTAATTGTGGTGTTGCACTTTAACAAGCGGTCCTTCAAAAAGAATAAACTTATCTGTCCAGATTTAATTAGCTCTCCTCTTTCTGTCATGAGATTGTTCTGCTTTTTATGGAAACAAAACTAAACAAAACCAACCCCCAAACCAAAAAATCTTATACTGTCCAGTGTTATTTTCTTAGACATCATTTCTTCAGTTAATTAAAATAATCTGAATGAATGTAGAGATCAACTGAAGGGTTAGAATATTTTGCCACCTGTTCTTCTTAAAGTAATAATGTCAAAAAGAAAATTTTTTTTTTTTTTTGAAGAGCCCCACAACTCTTTTCTTGGAGAGACTTCCAGGTTTGCACTGGGAGAAGTTCAGGTAACTTCATGGAACAAGTCCCAGAAGTCATGCCTTTGCAGGACTGTGGCTCTAAATATTCAGTTAATCTCTGATACAAGAAAATCCACACTGATGCTTTCTGCTGATCCCCACTCATACTTTTTTTCAGTCTTCAGTGCAAATGATAAACCTTCACACATCACAAAGAATTGAGAGACCCCATTTACTTGATTACAGTTATCTGCTTTTCACTTACTTTCTGTTTTTCTCTGATGACTGTCATACTCACTGGCAAGCAATCAGAGAAAACAATGCTCCCAGTTACCAAGTAATTTTGTGCTGGTACTCCTCAAGTGTCCATCACTGCACAAGACAACCCATTAAACTAAATCTGAGAAGCACAACTTCTCTTTGGCAGCCCTACCCCTGTCTGCTGTGCCTGGAAACCTCAGAATCCTGCTGAGAAATTACAGTCCCAGAGCATCTCAAGCCTTCTCCTGGCTTCAGGGTTTGGGCTAAGTAAAGGGTCCATTGAGGATTTAGAGTTTCAAATGCTAATAAAATCCAAAAGACTTCAGGTGTCTTTCTGAGGTGCTGGTCTTAACTATAAAAAGGCTTGGTTTTTTAGTGTAAGGGCTAATCTCATTCTCATCACCATAGTATCTGAGAGAGCCATATCTGAGCCTAGCAAAAGGAAGAAAAGTGAAAAATACTTCACTTGAAAAACTCAGGCACTTCAAAAATGTCTATAAGAAATGCTTTTCTCCTCATAGATTTTAATATTTGATTGATAATCATTATTTTTATCCCATGGGATCTTCAAAAGTATCCTAACTGTGAGAACATCTTGACCTCCTTTCTGTAGGTGTCCAATGTGTACCAGATTTCATGTGTGAGCTGCCCCTACAGAACGGAAAATTTACAAGAATTTAATAAAAGTGAAACAAAAAGTCTGGAACCCATACTATGCACATAGTTTTTCCTACAATAATTTTTTAAATCCTTTGAATAATTCTTCTGGTTAGGCCAGTGTAGGGAGTATACAAATCACTGTGATTTCATAGAGCTGAATAGAGGATATTATAGGATATAAGACTCTAGCTTAGGCAATTTTTTTTTTCTAGATTGATGAATGTAAGATAAAACCTGTGCTCTGTACATCTCTGCAATATGTCACTTAGAACCGGCATTTTAGTTCTGTTTCAGTAACTGAGTGCTCCTTCTTTAATAAACTCATTTAGATGTGAAGAATGAGATCCTTCACTTCAATAGCGTATTTTTTTAAAATTAACTGAGAGATATGTCCTTGTTATGCTTGGGAGCATTGCAGCATAGGTTTTGAACTCCATGGATGATGAAATGTCATTGATTTAAAGGCCTAACTCCAAATTATGAAAAGCATTGGGCATTTAGGGCCAAATTTACAAAAGGACTAATATAACACCTTGCCTTCTGAATGGTTATTGAAGTAACAAACTGACATAATCCAGTTGACCCTAACTTCTCTTTGGTAGTGTTTCAAGAAACAACAAGGCAAGTTCATGCTTTTCATGAACAGACAGTGTTAATCAGACTGTCATATTTGTATGCTGTTAAAATAACACACTGGGTTATGTGTAAGTGCCGTGCAAGCTTTGTATAATATTACATTTATATTAGCATGGTATGAAAATCTAAATTAAATTAACTACCATGCCCTGATGATTCTGAATGAGAAGAATTTTCATTCTCAAAGAAGCATTTTAATTTTTTTGTTTGTTTGTTTTTTGTTTTTTTTTTAGTTCAGATTGAAACATCTGTTGCTGTTGATATTTAATTTCTGAATGGGAGAGGATTGAATAAGTTTAGGGATGAAGTGCTACGCGCATTTGATTCTGTGATCTTGTGGGAGGCTACACAAAGGTGTCTTAATAGCACTTTGTGAAGTGCTATTGTGTTGTGCAATGTGTCCTAGTTCTTGCAAGTCCTTACCATAATGTCCCTGACCTCTGCGAACTGTCATAGGTTCAAACTAGCATATATTTTCTCATTCTCATAACATTTTCTCATAATGAACATATTATTCTTGTTTATCACAGGAGAAAAGAGTAGGGAGACACAGGTGATTCAGTTTTTACCTAAAACACTCCATATTGGTCATGGTCTTCAACAACAAATACAGACATGTTCTTAATCTGCTCCTGCATGGCAGTTCTTGTTTGTCAGTGCTTAGTAACAATGTGGGTATTTTAGCCCTTTTTTGGTTTTGCTGATTTTGTACTGCTTTTTTCAGGAGATCCTGATAGCTCCAGCTGTTTTTCAGTCAGAACTCCTTCAGAACAACAACAAATGCTTTTTGAAAATTATTGTATTATTATTATTTATTTTTTATTTTTTATTACATTGGAGCAAAAGTTGCTCTTCAGATACAAAGATCTGTGCTTCCCGAGAAGCATCCTAATGTACTAATAGTGGTTGCAAGTTCTTTTCATATTAGTTTATGTCTTGCTACTTAGGTTGAAGTAAAGAGGTTCTGGCAACATCCATTTTAGAGTGAATATTAATAAACAATGTGATAGCTAATGAGTATGAGGATACAGACTTGAATAACAGGTATTGAATGCATTGTCCTGTTGCCTTAGTAACCATTCATTCCCCACTGAGAATTTAACCCACTCTTCAGTGTAAATTTAACCCTCAATTATTCATATATTTCCCTATTATAGTAACGGGAAATATTTCCTAAAGCCTGAATAAAATTGCTGGAAGAAATAGTAGCTAATTTGTAACATTATAGCAAATTTTTGGCTCAATTCCATGATCACCTGTTGCATAATCTAAGTACAGGACCCTTTCCCATCTCCTTTCTATTTAAGAAACATGTACATAAGAGTCAAAAGCCTCGTAAAAATCCACTTTATATCTGAGGATGTGTTTCTGTGGAAACCCACATGTAAATAAATAAGGTTATTGATACCTCTTTAGCAGAGTTGTTAGCAAACACAGGAAGATAATATTGTTTTCCCCTTCCTGTCCCTCATTCCACAAGATATCTACTTGCACGTAGAATCCACTTAATCATCAAGAAGAAAGATGGCTAGATATATCCCTCTTTCACTTTTTAGCATTTTTCTTTGGTGTAACATTCAACATACCAGCTATCTGCAGAAGTGCAGAAAACTGCAGGTAACTAGTGGCAAAAACCGAAGACAGTTCCAGTGTAACAGTGAAAAAGTAACTTATGGATCTCCTTCTCCTTTTTGATATTTCCATGAGATGACTCTGGAACCAGAAATCACTTTTCAATTTATGCGACAACCCTTTCTTCTCTTATTGTTCTCAGAGGGATTTCAAGAGAAACCAAAATCACAGATTGCAGGTCAAAAGAGGTCAGGCCAGGTGTGGCAGACCAGCACCTGCACCATAGGGCACACCAGTCTCTCTAGCAGGCACAGCCTAAGATAACTTAATGGCCCCTCTGTCCTGTCTCTGTACGGAGGGTGCCCGGGCAATTATCCTTGCAGCTCATTCCAGAAGCTGGCTCTAATTATTATGGTTACATCTGCTGAGGCATGGAAAGAATTAAGACAAAGCTTAAAGTAAAAAAATAAAAACAAAAGAAAACAAAACAAAGAAAGAACCAAAGTGTTAAGCTGCAGTTGGAGCTGCTTCTGTGCTCAGGGAATTTTGCACAATACACTGTAAGTCATATCTAACAGAAACAAAAGGAGAAAGGGAATTTAACTGCTCTCCCTTCATGTCTTGGTGGATTAGCCCCTAAAAGACATGATATCAGATGAGCTCCATAGAAGTCAAACCTAAACTAAAAGTTTGTTCTAGCATTGCTCAGGGACATGAGGAGGTGTGATCCCAGAGTGACAAACCTCTGCTAGCAGAGAAACCTTGGCAAGAAGCAGTTATAGAAAGGAAAACCACACTTCGAAGTGGACCTGCTGGAGCTGTGTTAGCAATCATAGCCCTTTGCATTTACTCTACCCTGGGGTCAGTGAAGCTTCACTTGTCCTCTTATTTAGATTTTTTCTTTTCAGAATCTTTAGTGTTTCAAAAGTTTCATTTTCCTTCTGTCTAAAACACTCGGAGGAGCACAGCTGTGTCATGCCATGTGACCCTGTATAGGCTCTTGATGTGCAGCAACCAATAAAACAAGTTCATTTTGAAAGGTCTGTTGAGTTGATGGCCTGGACCTCAGGCAGGAATGCTTAAACACAGCCTCCAGAGAGCCTTGAGACTTATTTATAGGGGGAAGGGTGCCTGCTGAGACAAACCGTATGTAAGCATGAAATGAAAACTTACAGGATTATGCAGAAGCAGAATTGCACAAAGGGAAGAAGCACAATTGAAAGGCTTTCTTTAAACCTAGTAGTCTCAAATTTTATTTTTTTTTGTGTGTGTAATATATAATGATTTTGCATGCAGTATGTTCTCTATGATGTGAATGCCTCAGGGTGAGCTAAATGATTTTCAAAGTCCCATTCCACCTCAAATCAAAAGACCCATAGAAACAGCAGAAAAAGAAGTGAATTATGTGAGGAATCTTACTTGGAGAAACTATTTTGTTGCTGTTCTTCAATTATCTTTGACTTTTATTCCAGTTAAGCACTTCCCCCCCCCCCATCATTATCTCCATGCCCTCTGCCCAAGGATCCCAGACAGTTTGCCCTGATCTTTCAGCCTCAGTGTTTCTGCCTCCTTTACTCCTTGGCATGGGTTAAAGCCTAAAGCTCAGAAAACCTGAGAAGAGTCTTTGTTGCAAAAAACAGGCTGCAGAGAAGGTAAAATAAGAACATTCTTCCCTCATATTTGAATATGTTTCTTCAAAGAAAGACAGTAAACTAGATACAACAGGCAAGGTGCTGTTGCAATGCTTTCTTTGCAGAGATGGCAGTAATCTCTGTGATGCTCTTTGTTCTTTTTTTTTTTGAAGTACTTAATTTCTTTCTTCCAGCAAACTCATGTAATATTGCACATAAAGTGGAAGCGGAAAAACCCATTCTGACGAACCCACACAGCTGCAGTCATGAACTCGGCAGTCTAGCAAAGCTCGTCAACACATCTCTAAGTCCAAGACATGAGCTCAAGGGCTTGCTGTGGTCAGGGGCCACTTTCCTATAGCCTAGGAGTATACAGAGGGAACAGGGCAGCAAGGTTTGAATGTTTGGCTTTAGTAGCAGGGGGTCTCATGCTGTGGAATTGCCATGGATCAGGGTGATTAAGGATGCTCAACTCCTTGTATAATCAGGAACAGCTTAGGGCACTGAAGGGGCACTGCATCTTGTTGTAGGCTTGTATTTGCACACTCTGCTTCGCAGTAGTGTCACCATCCACTTCTTCCTGCAGTGAACTGGTTCAAAAATTAAACCAGGCAAAACCAAATCAGACTTTCCTTCTAGACCTAGTTTTCACTTGGTTTCATTCCCTGAGCAATTTGTTTTCATTTCCTGAGCAAGATCATACGATCAGAAGGGTGGGAGAATGCAGAATGCAGCAGGAAGAGGGAGATAGTGTCAATTAGAATAGTTTTAAAGTATTGCACTGTTACATATAGTTGCTCTCACCCTGAACAGAAAACCAATTTATGCCCTGTTTCTTTGATTCTCTGGTAAAATAACGGGATGGAGGGAGTGCAAAAGCTACAAAATCCAAATTTATTAGAAAATTTGAGTACTGGAAAAAAGGTCCATGTCATGCACATGTTTTCCTCTCACTACTTTTGCATTTCCTATCTTGCAACCAAGAAAAGTAATTGGCTGTTGTTATGTTGTTAGTAGCAGAATTTGAAAATGTTTTGTATCTACAGACTACGCATGTGTTGGCTCTCAGGTGTTACTCAGATTCTTTTTTGCTTTGAGAAAAATGTATGGTAACATTGAGAAAAGTACCAAATAACCATCCTGCAATATAGTTTTGGATGAGCATGAAGATCATGAGGTCAGACCGTCAGGTAGCTGTTTGGGGCCTGCTAGGGTGAGAGCGAGAAAAGGAATCAGGGAATAGGCGCTAAGATCTAGAGGGAGAGTTTCTCTTTCCCTTCATTCCCCTTGAATCTCTGAGGCTCACAGGGAAAAACATTAAAAGCATGAAAGTTAGCAATATTGGAAATTGTGGAGAAAGCAATGCTGAAGGGTACAAATGCAGCTGAGACAAAGGCACTGAGAACTCCCATTATGGATCCCTGAGCTCTCTGGAGTAATGAAACCTTTCCACGTTCTCTGTGCAAGTGCTGTGACCTGATAAGACTTCTAAATTGTAACACGATACCAATGGAAAGATAAATGCAGTAAAAAGCAGCATGCTGACTAGGAGGTAAAAACACTCACACTGACAGTGTTTTCTTTTGAAAGGCTTTTCTTTTGAAATCAAGCTCATGGCTATTATTTTAATTAACTCGTGATAGTGAGAAAGAGCTGCAAGCGATTTTCAGTCCTTTAACATGAAATATTTTTCATTGGCAGATGTCAGTATGGTTCATGACAAAGTCAGTATGATTGGCATCATTTTGCAAATGGGTAAATTGAGGCATGGAGAAGTAAGGGTTTGATTCGAGGTCACCCATCTCTCTGATAGTACCACAGTCAGTAGAAAGCAGGAATCTGTAGACCGAAACAAACATTTTCTGCAATGTTATCTTATTTAAAGTATGAATGTGTGTGTGTGTGTGTGGGGGGGGGTGCTTGACATGTACATGCATACACAGCTATACACAACACTTAAACTAGAAGATATTCCAGAAATATCTGAAAGTCTAATTCTGTACCCTTCCATACTAGTAATCACCTTGTCAGGAAGGCATTGAGCACATCTTATCAAAAAGAGTTCGGAATAATCTTACCTCTAATCACTTTCACCTTTGCAGTCCCTTAAAATGCACATCTCTGTTGTGCCTTCCATCTAATTTTTTTTAAAGAGATCCTACTGATCTGACATTTATTGATCTGAGCTTGTCTTCCGAATTGCTAATTTGTTTATATGCTCCTGAGTGGCTCTAACCCTGTTTTTCTGCTGAATTCTGGTAGAATCTGAAATAGACTTTCTTTAATGAACAAACTATCAACTTGTGTAGTTTTTAAAATAATATTTGGTTACTGTTCATCATGTTTTTATGAAATACTTCAATATAGTGAAAGACAACATTAGCCTTTGAGTACAATGGGTACTTTTGTAAATGCTGTAACTTGTCATTTCAGTGAACCCATTTAAGTAAGCTGAAGTTAGCCTGCCTAAAATTGTCCCAAGGGAACAATGCGATCTAAGGTTTTTTTATTTTTTTGAAAGGTACCTTTCCATTATCACAGACTCTGAAAATTAAAGTCATATTGGCTATTATAAAGACATAATAACTTAATAGTACAGAATGCAAGCCATTAAGACAAAAAAATCAGATTTTAAAAAAATTTTTCTTATTATATTAGTCATGTACTTAATTTGTTGTGATGCTGTTCTGATCCTCTGTTATTTTAAGAGTCAGAACTGATTAGAAATTTCCTAGCAGTACTTCTACTTGAAATCCTTTTTTTATCCACTTTCTCTGGATTTTTTTTAGGTTTTCATTAGAAATGACTGTAATGGTTTCATATTGCTGTAGGAGTCAACCTCAGTGTAACATCTCAGAAACTTTCTTCTTGATGAGATCACTGTTAATCTTCAAGAGACTTTTCTAGATGACGTTACAAAAAGATCATAAAATCAGAGAGTGGCCTTGGTTGGAAGGTACCTTAAAGATCACCTGATTCTAACACCCTGCTGTGGACAGGGGCACCTTTCATGGGACAAAGTTGCTCAGGTCTCCATCCAGCCTGGCCTTAAACATTTCCAGGGAAGGAACATCCACAGCATCTCTGGGCAACCTGTTCCATTGCACTGAAATGAAATGCTTGGAGAGAAAATTTGATCCTAACATCTACTGGGGATATTACTAAATTAGATCACCAGAAACTCTCATTTCTAAAGCCACTATTGGGCTATCAGGGGAGGACTGAGGACTTTCAGCCAAGTAAAGTCTGTAGGTTCCTTGTGGTGGAGGTGGCACTCTTCCTTTTGCAGCAGAGAGCTTAAGTGAGCCTGGGGTAGGATATGGGTGCAAGTCAGGCAGTAAGAGGTTGAGCCCACCAGAAGCCACACAGTTTGCTCTCCTTGGCAGGCTGTTTTCCTTAGGGATCTACTTAATTCCATCTCAGTTCATTGCACTTTGCCTATCTGCACTCTCAAGACAAAAACAACCTTTTCATTTTCGTTCTGAACCAGTAAGTTTTGCACACTCGCTGTCTGTCTGCAATCCATCTCATTGGGCTTATTACCATCAAGTGGCCAACACAAAAGATTTTGCATCTAAGTGTCATGTTTTCAACTCAGAAAACCCAGGAGAAAAGATCTAACTCCAGAGAGAGTGTATTACCAGCAACTTAAATGGATCAGATTTTCCTCGCTCTTCCATGCTGTCCTTGGGTCTGTTTGATCGCTTCTGCATTTTATCACTCTGTAACACCCTGTGATGTTCCTCCCTGGCATATGTTTTGGATGCTTCAAAAGCAGAGGGAAGAGATGGAAAATTTGTTAACCACATAAGAAATTCTTCTCTTACTATGGAAGCAGCAAGTCAGTCAAGGAAAAACTTGAGAAGCTAAAAACACCAAGGGACACAAATGTTCTCCTGTTTCATGCATAGAGTAAGAGCTGCACTTCTGAGAACTGGGGAAGT
Source organism: Empidonax traillii (assembly GCF_003031625.1). NCBI lineage: Eukaryota > Metazoa > Chordata > Aves > Passeriformes > Tyrannidae > Empidonax > Empidonax traillii. The sequence continues at coordinate 120,768 of NW_020956060.1, forward strand.
ACAAAGCCTCTATGCAGAGCCTGGGCACAGTAGGAAAGGTTCACAGGTGCCTCTACTCTGCAGCACTGGCTTTGTGAAATTAAAGGACACAGTGTAAGCTGATACCTGAGATATATTTATGGCATTTTTGAAAATATATTTTTAAAATAATTTAAATGCTTTCTCTCCCACTGTAGTGTTACAGTTATAGGTTATGAGCTAGAAAATTAATTTTGTAACTCTCAGCATACAGAGAAATGTGGAGACGTGGATACATCTGTGAAGCTTCTTCTCATTTGCCTGTAACTCATAATGCCCCCAGGAACTGTAATAAATACAGAGGACAGCTTGATCTCAGAAACCCAGAGGACATGAAAATATCACCTTCTGTGTACACAGTATTTATCAAGCCTTTGAATGTGAGAGACTGCTGTTTTACCAGATTTCATTGTGATCAAAATTTACGCAGACAATGCTTCATTTGTTCTTATGGATAATCTCAGTATTTAGTGAGGTTCCTGAGGGTCCAACTAAGTGCACATGTACTTGCCTGCTACGTGCCAATAATGGTTCATCTGAACACACACTGCCAGTAAATAGATAAAAACAACCAGAGTCAAGAGCCTTGACCACGGAAGACTTCTCCTCATTACAACAAACTGGCTGAAGGCCCTGACAATTTCTTTCATTACAAGTCTTGCCCATGCAGATAGACTTTATTCTATCAACGATTCACTCAGAACAGGATCTATGGAGTAGTAGTTATCTTGCACTTTTCATTTAGAGTTGTTTTTCATTCATGTTTTTTCCTCCAGGTTTTCTCTTAAGACAAATTTAAAAAGCACATTTCAATCAAGCAGGCTGATGTTGTCAAGCTCATGCACTGAATTCCCATTGGGGGAAAAAAACAACAAACCTTTCTACTGAAAAGGGAAAAATAAAACTCTCCACTCCAGTTATGTTAATCAGGAATCTGTCTGCAGGAAGGAGATGAGTAGAATTAATAGAGTAGAAAAAAAATTTAATAATTCATATTTAAGTCAATGCATCTGACATCTTGCACTCCAGGGGCTTTGCTTTCAATAAAAATATACCACCAAATATTGTTAAAGAAACTGTACAGCAGCATTTCGTCTTTCATAGGAGGTAGGAATGTATTAAAATATACATCAGAATTATACAGTCATGGAAAATACAGCTGGAAGGGACCTCATTTAATCATCAGGCTTGTATTGGCACCTCATGCTTAAAACATATTTGACAGGCACCTGGAAAACCTTGAGTAGTGACATCCCACAGCTTTTTTGGACTACCAGTTCCCTGTCCCTAGTCTCCTGTGAGGAAACACACACATTTCACTGAAGCCATGTCCCAGTTTACCAAAACCCAGCCTTTTACAGGTACTACTGGAAGCTACTGTAGAGCACTGGAGTCAGTCCTGTCAATCTCTGTTGCCTTTATATGAAATATTACCCTAGGCAAATATACCTGATGAAAGCTGTTGCTAAGCAGGGCCTAAAGAATAAGATGTTTTCTCAGATATTTATCTCAAGTAGGTCTAGATTCTGCCCATTTACACGTGTGGCACAAATAAGAGGAACATAAAATGAAGCTGAAAGAGGAGTAAATACAATACTTTTAAGATATTAGTATGGCCTAGAATTGGCTGCTTAAATTCTGCCAGTTTTCATCTGACTTGCATGACAGGACTATTGAGAAGTGATGGCAAGTGACATGAGGGTAAATACAGCAGATCAAGAGTGATAGGCATAAAGCTTTCAAGCACTGTTAATCAGAAATTTGGTTAAATTCCTGTCTCCCCCCCCTTTTTAGTATAGCAGTTGCCATCATGTGCCCTTGCCACCAGAAGGACAGGGACACCCCCTAGGTGCAGACAGCTTCGGTTGTGCTCTGAGCAATGTGTTTTGAAACACAATCAGAAATACCTGGAATTGTGGTGTTTAGGTTGTTTTGGTTTCTATTTTTTTTTTTTTTAAATTCTGTTTTCCATTACCTGTTGAGTACCATGTCAAGTAGCAGCAAATGCTTCATAATCCCTTGTTTCCTTCATTTCCTGGAAGCTTTTTACATGGAGCTTTGTAGCTGTGTGCTTCACAAATCCAGACACTCTCCTTGTGATGTTTACCTTCATATCATCTAGAAAAAAAGTTGTGTTGAAGTTTAATGTCTAGCAGCATCTGCTATTTGGGTGTAATTTTTACAAAAAATGAAGTTACTTCCATAATTACATTCTCGGCTCTTGAAAATGTATCTGCTGCGTATTTTTAGGAGAAATTTACTTTCTCCCAAGAACAGTCTAAAATATTTTACTGCTGAATTAGGATAACGATATGTTGTATTTTTTAGCAGAAAGTGAACCTATTTCTAATTTAAATGTTGTAGACTTTTAAAAGAACTGGTCTCCTTACATTATGCTGGGAAAATCTACCATTTTATGGAATAGAAAATTCAGCCACTAAGTTACTTCTTTTCTTGAATTTTGAAGATGACAAAAATACCTGCAGGACAAAGAAATATAGCAAGAGTTTTTTATTGCAGTGCTGGTTACCCATTTCCAGCACTGGGTGCACCTCTGGATCATACAAAGAGCACACACTGTTGTTTGAAAACCGCGCTTTTTGTACCCTTATATATCAGTTATAGAACATTCATTCATTGTCCGTTTGTTGCCTTAAAAGGTAATTTCCCTGCTTTGGAGGTGGGTGTTACCTTTTGGCTGGTTGTAACTTATCTCCCCTGGGCTCATACAGGGGGGTCTTGCATCATCCCCACATTGCAAGGCGTGGAGGGCCTCTCTTTGTATCCACATGGCACAGAGGAATACATTTTTATTTATAATTTGTTCCCTGTTCCCAGCCGCAAAAGATTCCCTGGTGTTAGGTCCAGACAGGACCCTTCACCTTACAGACTCCACAGTATGCCTAGAAGTTAGTAAATAAACAGAAATAGTTCTTTTGTTAGTGCCCTTTTGTTTATTTTAATTTGCTTGGAATAAAACTGGTGCCTTTACTTATCACAGCCACAACTGGCAAAATAATTAAGAATTCCATTTCTGCATAGTGTGCAGCAGGAAACAAGCTACTCCAACCAGTTTGTTTGCTTGACTGAGTAGACGGTTTTAAAAATGACACTGGCGCCTATGAGCACAGAGCTCACACAATCTCTTCTCAGCAAACATGCCCCATGATGGACCCATCTCATATCAAAATCGCCAGGCAAGTCACAGTGCATCCCTAACATCGTGATAAGGACTCTGTTTTGTTCTCTTTGTTTACGCAAAATTTCCATGGGAACAGAAGTGTTTTGGTTGTGTTTTCTGCTTTGCACAGTAGGCAGGTTTGCTGAGGGAGAAGGGATTAAGCCTGCTGCGAGCTCTGTGCTGCTCTGTACAGGATGAAGGCAAAGAGTTTGGCTGTGCCCTTGTACATCACCCTCCTCCCCTCTGCCCCCACCCTTTACAGGCCAGCTGCAGCCAAGTTTAATTATCCAGTGAGGCTCATTGCCCAGGATGGTGATGCTAACGCCATATAAACAAGGCAATGATAGGCAAAATCAGCAGGTTGAGGGAGGATGTCCCCCTCCCTTTAAAGAGCATCCACAGCTCTCACCTTGTTCTCAGCCAGCAGGAAAACATCTCCCCTCCTGTTTCAATATACTTTTAAATACACTTTATCAGTCAGAGGGAGCTTGGCATTTTTAAGGGACAAAGAATTGGCAGAGAAGTGCCCATTCCAAAATCAATGTTTCACTGTCGGAGGGTGAAGGATGCGATCTGAGGCAAACTGGAGAGGCAGGAGGATGACTTTAGACAGCAGGCTCACTGGGTAATATATTTATCTGTTTATCATTTTAGGCTTTGTTTATAAAGAAACATGATGGCTTTATCTGTAAATATTTTAAATACTTCAGTTGGTGGGACGTGTAGAAAGGGGGTCCAAACAGAGATTCTGGACATTTTCCTTGCTGTTCCTTCTGACATGTCAGTTCAGAGCAGTTGGTAACATAGCGACAGGCTGCAGCACTTCATTATCATCACAATCTGCTACCTTTTTAATATAGTATCTGACATTTCAGTCAGACAGAGATCTGTGTCCTTAAGCTGGCAGGAACTTTATGCCTTGCACTCGAGAACATTGCCATGCTGAGTGTAGGGACCAGACAGGACACACACTGCCAGTCTTTATCTAGATATGTCAAAGCATGGCATTCAGGTGAAAGGAAAAAACATATAAATGTTAACAGAAAATATCAAACAAGGACCAAGCCATCCTCTGTGGCCTGGCAAAAACACCTCCCTGCTATGCAGTTTCCACCAAGAGCTTCCACAAGAGTCTTATTTGAGAGGAGAAAACCCAGGGGTCGCTTGAACTTTGATGGCAGAGCTGAGGTACCCACTGGGGCAGGTGCTTGTGTCGCCTGTGCCATGAGTTTGTGGGGAATGTGCTGACATCAAAAGCCACAGAGGGACACAGGGTTGCAACTGTGCCAACCAGGCAGGAGGTACAGGCAGGACTGTATTTTTGGTATTGCACGGGAGGGAAAAATTTGAGCTTGGAAAGTTCTGATTTAAAAGAAGTAACCCCACACCTAAGTCTTTTCCTTAGTTATATTAGAGATTTATTATTTTAGACCTATCTTCTTTGCCTGACTTTGTGTGGCTCATTTTGACTAATCTGTTTTGCTCTACCTGCTTGTTCCTATTGGGAACCAGCTATCAGAAAACATAAATAAATGGCAGAAGTGGAAATGTGTAATAATACCTATTGTTTATTTGAATCTCTGCATCTCGAGATCTGTAGTATAAAATCTTTAATAAAATCAGACCTGGAATGTAAATACTACTAATATTAATTTTCCATATGGGAAAACTGAGGCACAAGCAGGTCTTCCTACCTCTACTGGGTAGCAGAGTGTCTCCCAGAAAGCTTGTGAAATTTATATATTAAATGGACTAGATGTCATTTCACATGCATGAAAATGATAGGATTTGGCTCCAAATAAGTAGCCTAATTTTGACATCAAAAAGGTCTGGCTTTGTTGGATTTTTGTTTTGCCACCTTAATGCCACTGACAAACCAGATGTTCCTTGTTAAAGTCAGTTGAGATTTTGGTCTGGGGTACCATTATGACTGAGAAGTTTAGATGCTGTGGTAGATGCTGATCAAGAGAAGGGTTGCTGTGTTTACCCCAGAAGCAGCTACACAGGAGTAATGTGTGAAATCCTCATTGCTTGTGTTGCTCTCTGTGTTATCCAGCTTGAAAGCCTAGATAGGCTTTTGTTAATATTTCAGCAAAGATTATATCTTAAAAGAAACAAATCTTTGATCAAAGCCTATAAAATCACCTTGTTTGATCTAAGCTGACTTAACAGATAGAAGTAAAATAAGAGGATGATTTTCAGTACTCTCAGTTTTATCTTGGAATAAAAAACTGGAATAGTTTTTCTCAATGATTCAGGTGCTACAAGATCCATAATCTTTCTTTTATCAAGACTAGACTATTTGATTTAATATTAGGTTTAAAATGTCACATAGAGTAACTATGGATGGCCAGTCTTCATGAACGAAGAACCGGGGAAGGTCTTTCCACCTTCCAGCCTGCGCATTGGATTTTTTAGGTGAGACACAGTGTGCGCGGAACTGAGCCCACCCTTTAATCCTGAGGTTCATCTGCCGGGGCCAAGCACGCTTGGACGGTGGCAGCGAGGCCCTCAGGACGTAGATGGATTGCCTTACAGGGCTAATGAGCTCCATCTGCCCGGGGAGTGGCCCCGACCGGGAATCGAACCCAGGCTTCGGCATTGACAGCGCCGTGGCTTAACCACTGCACCACCAGGGGCACTCAGAGTAACTATAGGGGTTCTGTGAACTGCATTGTTGACAGCACTTTTCTGCTTTCCAATGCTCTTAAATCTCAGGCTGATTATGGAAATAAAAGCCTGTAGCCATTAAATGATACTAACACATGATGTTTACTGCTGTGAAAAGAAAGGTAAATCTTTTTCTTATCAAAGAGAAACAAGCATGTAAATCATAATCCTGATTTGATTTGTGATGAATATTTAGCTCAGTGATTTAGCAGAAACTTTCCAAAAATGCTCCAGTAATTTAAGAATATTTATCTTACTTTTTCAAAACATTCATGACCTGGGAAAGCATAATTTTCATTGCAAGTTAAGGAGACTTGGACTCCTAAGTCTCTAAAGCCTTTTGGAAAATGATTATTAAATTCACAGGAGCCTATTTTTTCCCTCTAAAACCCTCAGTTGAAATTTAGGGCTTTCTTTAATGCTTTAAACTGCCTTAATACCAATACAAGTTTTCCTCCAAGAGCCTTTCACACTGAGTGAGTATATATGTGAAATGAGTAAGATTCCAGGTTAGACCAAAATGCTTTCAATTTACTGGAACTTTGATTACCTTTGAAAGCAAGGCAATGGAATTGCTGTTTGCTGTTAAGAAGGGTCTGTCACATGCAGCTAAAGAAACCTCTCTGTTTGGACATCTGTTTAGAGTAGTGGAGATCTGGTAGATCTGTTAGATCTCCACTACTGCACAAGACTGTGTCTATCTTCAGGTGTGCCTGAAGATAGACATGTGAGAAGCTGTGCCTTGTGTGCCACGCTGTGGTGCTGTGCAGCTGAGACTTAGAGAAATCAGAGGGGATTTAGTCAAATCTATGAACTGGACAGAGTTATTCTATAGGTTTGTGAGCACTATTAAGAATCCACATAAATGTTCCAAATTGCCCAAAAGAGTGAGTCAGGCAGTCTACTTCTTTCATCCAATATTGTTTCTGGAGCAGAAAAAAAAAAATGATAAGTCTGGTTACAGAAGCAGGATACTTGGCTAAGGAATTGGTCACTTTTTCAAAGAACAAACAAAGTGTTTCATGAGGAGATGATCTTTTCCAAAAAAAACCTTTGTTGTAGTCCAATAAGATGCCTGATTACCACTTTAAAGAGTCACTACTTTTGAAAAACAATTTAAGCAATAGCTATGGTAGTGGGAATTGACCTTATTTCTTGTCCTTAGGAAATACCCACCATTGCAGGAACCCACCACAGGTGTTTGTGTTGCCAGCATCCTGACTGATCACTGGAGTACATTAAAGCACATGACACAGGCCAAGGCAAAACAGTGCTCTGAAGGTTAATGCTTGCTTTTAACATAGCACAATAGTTTTAATGGCTTACAAAATGGTAAGTTTTCTAAAACATGGGGCACCATGCTGCTCTGGCTGCTAAACAGGGTCCTCATGCATGACATGGATGAGACTGAACTTGCCCACTGAGGTTCTCTGTCTGTGAATTATGGAGTAACAAGATACCAAAAAATGATGCTGATCAAGCATTAGTTGATTCAACACACTTTTTGCCCAGTAGAGGGGCTAGCAAGCACCAATAGACAGCACTTGTAGTCAAAGAAGGACATCATACAATTAGAATGTATCTGGGAACCATCCTAATGCTGTTTCCAGATATGTTGAGCATGCTTCTCTTAGTGCTTGGAAGTCACCAGTGTGTTGGTGGTGTGATAAAGCCAACAGTCAGCTAGGAAATGTCAGGAGATATCAGATGGCAGGCACGTGAAGAGCCACTGAACTCCAACTCACAGTCATGAAAGCTGCAAGACTACTGTGCAAAATCAGGTTCCTGCTATTTTTTACATTGTGTAATGGAAGTTCGTTGATAAATATCATCAAAGGATATGAAACAAACAGTACTTAAGAAGCTGAGTAGCTTCAGTGCTAAGGCTGTTTTCCACTATTCTGCTTATTCAGTATGAGGGAAAGAGATTCATCACCAGTATAGCACTAGATTGTGCAGTTCTTTGCTAAGACCACTCTAAACTTTGCATCTCGCTTTGTAGCAGCTATTTCCCTGGCAATAAGTGCTTGCTGAGTGTTGTGGTTTAACCCCAGCTGGCACATAAGCCCCACACAGCTGCTCACTCACTCCTCCTGGTAGATTGGGAGAGAGAATCAGAAGAGTAACAGAGACAACTCGACAGTTTAAGTGGTAAAGCAAAAGCCATGCACAAAAGCCAAGAAAAACAAGGAATTAATTCACCAGTTCCCATGGGCAGGCAAGTGTTCAACCATCCCCAGGAAAGCAGGAGTTCATCATGCATAACGGTGACTTGGGAAGACAAACCCCATCCCTCCGAATGTCTCCCCACTTCCTCCTTCTTCCCCAGCTTTGTGTGGTGAACATGACAACATGTGGTGTGGAATATCCCTTTGGTCAGTTCGGATCAGCTGTCCTGGTTGTGTCTCCCCCCAACTTCTTGTGCACCCCCAGCCCACTCTCTGGTGGGATGGTGTGAGAGGCAGAAAAGGGCCTTGACTCTGGGTAAGCCCTGCTCAGCACTAGCTATCAATACTGTTGTTGTAGCATCAATAGTGTTACCAGCACAAATCCAAAATATCGCCAGTGCTAACTACTGTGAAGAAAATTAACTCTGTCCCAGACAAAAACACCACAGCAAGGCAGTCTGGATCTAAAAATAGTGCTGATGCTAATGGAAGAAAAGAATAAGATCTGAATGAAAAATTGAATACATCATATTGATGTTTCAACTAAAGAGAGATTTCTGACAGTACTTCTCCTGCAGTTCTGTAAAACAGTACTTCCATTTTATTAACAATGACTGAAAGAAATAAGCAATTGCCTACATCTTTTTCTGAGGCAGCAGTTTCTCCTTCTGAAATCCTTATAATGAATCGTCATTCTCTCTTCGTCTCTCAAACCAATTTGTTCATAATTGCTATCTTTGAAAAAGAACACGTTTGAAGATTTCAATTTTCAGCTTCCAGTCCAGGTCTTTAAAGCAGGGAGGCAAAACAAATGAGCCCAAGCTCAAAATTTCTCCTGTTTTTTGAGGGAGATTCTTGTGTTGTTGGGGTTTTTTTGTGTTGGTTTGGTTTTTTGTTTGTTTGGTTTTTTTTAATTGTTTATTTGCTTATTTGTTTTTACAAAAATAAGAACCGAAACAACAGTATAGGCCTATGCTCCATGATGCTCTAAACCTTTGCAAAACCACAAGAAACAGAAGTTTTCCATCAGAAAACTGTCTAATTGTGAAACAGTATGCAGCTTCATTAAAAAAAAAAAAAAAATGTCTGCCTAACTCCAGGTACAGATCGTTTGTATTCTGTGGGGAAAGCAAAGGTGTGTGCATTTCATAATTCATTATCTGAGAAAATACAGTCTGTCAATTAAAGGAAAGGAACCTGCCGTAGGTCATTTTGGGTACATTGCAGAGTCTATCACTAATTCACAGCACAGCACTGAGCAAGGAACTTGATCTCTTTGCAGTCCAGTTTATATAACTATTTAAAAGATGTAATGAAATCTACCCCACAAGGGTTGTTTAAGTCTTGTTGTTTATGAGATACCAGCAAATGACCAGTCACTAGAGACATTTCAAAGTAAAATTAGTATCCTAGGATTACTAGAGTGTTTCGTGCTTAGGTGGTATGCAATTAACTCCGTAGGCTGTTTTAAAGTGCCTAAATCTCCAGATTCAGTCTATGAAACACTGAGAGTCCTGATTTACAGTAGCACAAAAACTGGATAAAGAAAGGATAAAGAAAGGATAAAGATAAATAAATTAATATAAGGATAAAGATAAGATAAAGAGAAAACCTGAAAGCTCCCTTGGTTGGTTCTTCAAGCTATGCAGTGAGCAGCAAGTAAATGCCATATCAATCAAATTAGCAGTGATGAATCTGTTTCTCCTCTCAACTCTATACTGAGATATTCCTTAATTTGTTTTGTGATGTTGATATCAGGAGTCTTGGATGTAAGGCAGGCATTTTGACAGTGTATCTGAATTAATTGTTTTCTATGATACTTAACTGAAATTGTATTATACTGGAATATATTCATCATTGCTGCTAATTGCTGACCTGAGTAAAGCCAATGGATAAACTGGATGGTCTCCTTCTGGAGTAAATAGAAGGAGCAGTTAAACATTTGGATAGCCAAGGGATAGATGCAGCTCACTGCCATTGGGAGGCACTGAGCAGTTCTCCCATACGAGAGAGCAGATGCCAGAGCAGATGTCCCGAGCAGGTTCAGGGAGCCCAAATTCACCCAGTCCCATGTAAATATGCATTTAGTGCTTCAGTTGGTGTGGTGCTGGCTGCTGATAGAAGAGCTGGGAAGCATAAGGCTGAGCAGAAGATGAACAGTATAGATGAGTGGGTTCTTGGGGGGCTGGCTGCCAGGACAGCCACCGGGGTACAAGCAAATTATGGAAGGTTGTGTGCGTATTTGTGTGTGGCAAAAGTGAGAGCAGCAAGTGCTAACAACACTTCGAGAAAAAGCCTAGAGCTCTTTTTTCATTTTGTAAAAACAGAGTCTTCTTTCTCAGCAAAGACATTTTTTTCCTGCTTGCTTTCTGGAAAGTTTGACTTAAAGCATGTCATAGGACACAAGTAATAAATTCAGCTTTACCAATTTCTCCTTCTGTCAGTACTTGCTTCTCACAGTTTTAAAGTTCTGCACTTATATCTTGGAACAAGGGTTTCTTGCCCTTTCTGAGAAGACTCATTTTTTTAAAATTTCATTGGAAAGAGATTCAGCTACTGTTTATATGAGTAATAGAAAAGCTGAATATTTTTTTTTTCATTTGCAGTTTAGGAATTAAGTCTTCTAGATAAACTGAAGCATTCAAAGAAGAACTGTAGGTTGATCATGAAAATTTTTGCTTTTCAAAAGTAAAAAATTTGTACATGCTTCAAAATCAAATTGTCTTGACAACTCAGGCCATGTCTTCAAATTTTCCCATTACAAAGCATCTAAAACTAGCTTTCAAATAAAAATAATACAGTGGATATGTGTAATAAGAAAAAAAAAAGGAAAATTCTCAAAAATACTGGAGATGAACGAAAAATCAGCCTCTGTTACTGTGTGTCTTAGGCTTACTTTGTATTCCTGTAGCCTCCTTCTTCCTCTTCTTATGTGTATATATTTTTTCTTAGGAATGTCATTGCATTTTATGCTGAGGTTTATGTTCTGCAAAATAAGCCTGTTTCAATGCATGTTTGATTCTGTTCTATCAGAACAAGGATTTATGTTCCCATGTTATTTAACAGTCACCTAGACTTGCAGCATCACTTGTGTTTATTCCCCTCAGATATCTATCTACCTGTTCTCCTCCAGAAAGAGGCAAAGCTAATTTCTCTTGCCTTTTGTTAAAAGTTCTACAGTTCCTGTATCACATGGATCATCTTTGATACTTCTTATGCATAAGCCTGCTGGAAGTACCTTTCTTTACTGAAGATGTATTTTTTGCCCTTTTTTTCCTCTTTTCTCTCCTTCATGGCCAACAGTGAATAATCTATATGTGATGTCATTGTACTACCAGTACTAAAGTAGTAGTTTTAAATGTTCAGAACCCCACTATTTATTCCTATATTGTTCAACAACTGTGAATCTGGATGAAGATTCAATAACTAAGCTTATGTGCATATATTAACAAAAGAGCCAATATTAGAAAAAATGAGTAAACATAGAAAAAGATGAAACCAGAATAGTTTAAGTAACAAATAGTAACAAACCTTGCAGTTTCATCAGGTAGAGTACTGCTGGGTACAATCTCTTTGATGGAATGGAATTATTTGACCTGTGTAAAAAAGGAAGACAGTTTTATTGTATCTCATATAAGTCCGACTACAGGAAGGAACTTTGACTGCAAAAGGAAAATGCACCAGAGAGGAATCTGATTTCAATGGGTGCCTTTCAAAGGGTCTGAATCTCTCAGCAGGTCTAGTCACCTGCAGCTCAGTTTGCAAAACTTTTTTAGATACTTCCTTAAATGTGAGAGTTGTTATTAAAAAATGGATTTGTCAGATATAGAAAGAGTCAGAGCACAGCAGTGTTATCAGAAGAACAGCTGCTAATCTTTCTGAACTCTCCATAATCCTAATTAACCTTCTTGATCACTTAACATCATGCTTAGGTCCCATACTACCCAATGCCATGGAATAAAGAGTGCAGATTGCTTTTTTTTTTTTTTTGCTGGGATAAGATTAATTTTCTTTATGGTAGCTCATGCAGTGCTGTGTTTCAGATTTGTGGCCAAAACAGTGTCAGTAACACATCTACACTTCAGCTGTTGCTGAGCAGTTCTTACGCAGCACGAAGAACTTCTGTTTCTCCCACTGCCCTTCCAGCGAGAGGGCTGGGGGTGGGCAAGAGCTAAGGAGGGGACACAGGCAGGGCAGCTGACCCCAAGTGGCCAAAAGGTTTTGTTTGTGTGTGCCCCTTTGCTTCACTTATTAAACTGTCCTTATCTTCACCTGTGAGTTTTCTCACTTTTGCTCTTCCTCTTCTCACCCCCATCCCACTGGGTGTAGGGCACGAGTGAGTGGCAGTGTGGTGCTGAGCTGCCTGACAGGGTTAAATCACCACAGGATGCCTTTACTATTTTAACTGGTTTCTAAGCCAAAGGAATAGTTTTCTACATGACGCTCTCCCCTGGCCATTTTCCAGGACATATCCTAGACAACAGTTCATCAGCTAGTAGGATATTTGGCCATGTTAACAGCATGACCTGTGTTTTGCAGCGATTACGGAACAGCCATCAGTCTCTGCAGATGGCATTTCCAGTCTTCATCATAGATAGCTGGTATCACCAAAGCAGGCAGCTTTGTATTGAGTGTTCCAATCAGGAGGTGATCCATCAGCCTTGGAAAGGTGGCTATGACCTCATATGCTGTGATTTGCATCAACCTGAGAGAATCAGTAAACGGGGAGGGAAGTGAAGGTCTTTGCTGCACAGGCTGTTTGCATGCTCTGCAAATCCCATTGAAAAAAGAGGATATGACCTGTGAATTGCTGAGAACACACATTTGAAGAGTTTTGTGTAACTGGGAGAAAAAAAATCCATGAAATTGGGAAAAAGGCAGTGCAATAATAGAATTGCCCCTAAAATGCCAACTGATTCGATTTCTATCAATTCCACACACACCTAGGTTTAAATATGTTTTACAAATTGAGTAAAACACAAATGTCTTAGAAATGTGAAGCACTATGCTGGCATTTTATTAGATACCGAATACATGATGTTGAAAACTGAAAAAAGAGTGAAATTTCAGGAAGCCCTGGAGGTGGATGACAGGATTTGTTTTTTACTTTACTTTGGTCTCTGGTCTTCGTATTCATGCATGTGTACAAAAAGGTAAAAGAAATTAAACTGAAAAGGGGAAGATTCAGCAGTGAAAAGTAAACTGAAAAGACCATGAACAGGTTGGACAGGATCCACATAGTGTCTGCTGTGATAAGTCTGAAGAGTCAAGAGGAACCTTTCCCCATCCTGCTTTTAGGTCTATTCCTTCAACTGTTGCTGTGCTCAGAAGAAGTTTTTTCAGTGACTACCACTGCTTGACTAATTCAAACCCATTTCATATAATTCATCTCCCAAAAAAATATCACCCACAAAAACCACTCCTCACGAAAAAGGCAGAAAATATAGTAACAAATGTGACTGTCAGTTTAATGGAGACTTTTATATGCTTTCTTTAAGGATTGCATTCTAATCCATGAGTTTAGAAGGTGACATTTTAGGCAAATGTCACTCAGCAGCTCATGTTTCATGCAGTATTTAATATCTCTACTCAAAGGTTACACATACTGTTTAAAACAAATTATATTTCCCAATGTGTTGATGCCCTGGGAGTTGTTCTATTTCGGGGATGGCAGTTGCCCCCAAGGGAAAGTACTTTTTCTTCAGAGGACTCTGTCTCCCAAACTTCCCTACTTTTTCTATGAAGAGATTTCTTCCAAGAGTCCAGTGTAGTGTAGTACCTTCATCATATGGCCAGACAATGGTTGATTCAGAGGGAAAATAAGTATTTGTGTTCTCTCTGTTGTCCAAATAAGAAATGTACAAAAAGAACAGAAAGCAGCACACAACATATAGAATGGCAGTGAGGCAGGTCAGTGATGTCCTTGGTAAGAAACCTGCTAAAAGCAGAAAAAAAACCTTAAAAGTAATCTTTCAAAATGCCTCAAAGCAGAGAGTCAACCAAAGAGCCAATCAAGATAGAAAATTATCCTGGTGTAAAAGGAGGGGAAAAAAAAAAAAGGAAAAGATTAAATTTTGATGTTATGCCCCAGTTTTAACTGTGGAGAGGTTTAAAAAAGGGTCCTGCATTCAAGTACAAGTCAGAGAACCTTTTACAGAATAAAAGATCAGCAGAAGAGATGTTTATACCAATCTTATACAACTGATAATAGCAATTAAAATTGTTTATTAAAGCATACATCTAACATCTAAAGTAAGACTTTGATCAGAAGACAGAGAATAGTAAGACAGTTTTTAAGAGTGATTTCGCAAAAATATATTTCAGTAAATCTGATTTCTGCAGTAGGAAAGTTGTCAGACATTGTTATAGAACAGGAATAGTTTCCTGTTAAGTACAAAACATGGGGGGAAAATTGACATTTTTGTCATGCATCACAGATCTGTTAGCTCCTTTGGAACAGCTAAAGAGCAAGTGATAAAAGGACCTTGGTTAATACAGCGTTATTGAATTTCAATTCAATTATTGCATTTTTGAAAAGCTACTGCAAATGTAAATAAATGGCTTGCCATTGATATTTTCACTCAAGAGTCTGTTCTAGACCTTGTGCTATTCCTTGTATTCCTAAATTATCTGAAAGAAGGGGAAATTAGTGAGATGATAACATTTGCTGCTGACACAAAATTAGTCATAATAGTAAAAATTAAATCTGACTAAAGTTTTTCTGGATGGTCTATGACACAGATATAGAGACATGAAATAAGAAATAAAATTCAGTGTTAACAAACAAAAGGTAATTTGCACAGAAAAAGCAAATACATAAATACCAACATAAGGGTAAGTTTAGGGAAAAAAAAATGTCATCAAAGAGAATACTTGGAAAATATTGTAGTGCCATGTAATGCCATGCATTCCATAAACTGAACATTTAATTTAGTTATTCAAGAAGGATAAAGTAGGTAAAAAAAAAGATGAATAGAAGGACAACATGTATGATGAGATATGAAGAGAGGCGAAATAGATTAGGAATTTTCAACTTGGAAAGAAACAGCTGAAGGGAGATGTGAAACTCAAAGCAGAAGAGCTAGAGGTTCTCTGATCTCTCTCAAAACTTATGAACAAGGAACTTCTTTTTCAATGGTAAACTGGCAATTTTAAAATGTTTTCTGTAGAACATCATGGGTACAGAAAGTGTTAGCACATTCAAAAGTTAGACAAATTCATGTAAATCCTGTAACTACTCATTTCCCCAAACAAAGCCAATATTCAGGAATAACCACTCTCTCCTTGCTTTTATGCCATGTTCTTCCCTATACAACTTCCAGCCACAGTTAGAGACAGTGGGGAAGAAGAGTTGTGTCTATCCCATTTCTATCTCTACCTGTCTCTGAATCCTTCTTGTGGGAACTGGGTTCTGAGGAGGCTAAAGAAATTCTACAGGGTTAGGGACTGTAAATTGGAGCAGTGTCCCTGCGACCCATGTGAGAAGTATGGGGTGATTCATAGTCCTGTACTGTGGGTGCATGACAGTGGAACTCAGAAGATCTTGCTGGATGCTGCAGAATTCTTGTTCACCACAGCAGCACACTGTAGAAAATAAGCCCTGAAAAAGGGATACCAAATCACTCCCACCCAAGTTCTTTCCTATATCATAATACAAAGAAGAATTTGTTTTTTCAGTATTGCATTAGGGACACAGTGATACTTGATACTGATGAGAAATTTATTGATGCCAATTGTGGGGGAATAAAATTTAATGTCTCAGTTAAACTGCTAATTATTATTTATTAAAACAGTTCCCTGGTTAAAAAACCATGACACTTCTGAAAATTTTCTACCCGGAAAAACCTTTTATTTCACAGTCTAACACCTTAGGGAGCTTATAATGGTGCTGAATGCCTCCAATAATCCACCCCAGATCTCATTTCTCTTTGTCACCTTTGTGTACTTGATCCTATCATGCTCCAGCTACTCATAATTAAACCTGTCAGTCAGGCAAATATCCTGACACATCCTGAGTGAGAGAAAAGGTAACAGACATCGTGCTGAGGTGTTGCTAATGTGGGAACCTGGGAAATTCAAGCAGTGAAATTTTGACAAGAAGAGGAAAAAAAAAAGATGCCAAACTTTTAAGAGAACTGGCTAGAGCAACAAACTGCCTTTTGCATTATTAGTTGGAACTGGTGTCAATATAGCATTACCGTTGGTGGTGGTAACTAAAATTGCTACTAAGAACCTCAAGCACTGCATCAGGAATAAAATTAAGTTTAAACATAAGGGGAAAGGGGTAATGAGGATGGAGTGGGCAACAAAGGCCTAATAAAGCTTGTGTTGTTTCTTCCCACGCCATTTTTTTTTCTGCACAGAAAGATATGATAGCCCTCTCTTGTTTCATTCTGGCATCTTTTCATTATGGCTAAATTTGCTTTTTAAAAATCAGGCACCAGAAAAGTTGTCTTTGATTAGAGCAATTTTAAAGCTGAGCTCATTCTTAAGTACCTTGCTGAATAAGTGCCCAAGTTTTCAGCTGCAATTTTGGCCTTCAAAAATATGTAGAACTGTACTATCAGTTTGGTAAACCAAACAGATCTCTCAGAAAAGGGTGTTTTTCTAGACCTGTGCTTTCACTGTTTCCCTTCAGAAAAACAAAACAAACTATGTGTTACATATCTATCTAGATTACCAGGGTGTGTTTTTTTCCCTTTCTAAACAACTGAATAGATTTTAAGCCATAAGCATTATCTATCCTGACTTACCACTTCATCTGACTCACTGAATTTCATCCAGTCATTTCTGCTTTGAACCTAATAGCCTGTAAATGAACTAGAACTTTTCTCCTGGGTAGATATGCAATCAAGGAAAACATTGATTTTAGATTTGTAGTGTATTGCTTTCAAAAAGTGTTTTCTCTGTACATCTCTATTTAAAAATCTGACAAGAAACCATCTTAAAACAATCTCAGGATATTGCACTGGCTGGAGAAGGAAATTTCTACAAAATACTCATCTGACAATAAGGAGTGATGCAGAATGTTATACTATTGGAAAAACCCCTACAACTTCATATTCAATTCTTGCTACGAAATCCCTAGAATCATTTGTAAGGGAAGCAAACTTATTACAGGCCTACTTTAAATCTCAAAATTACATAATTCTGCCTTATTTGCAAGTGACATGAGAATGCTGTTGTGTTGGTACCCTCAGCTTCATGAAACAGTCTGAATTCGATTCCTTTGCATGCAAGGGACAGCTTGCTCGTGTGATTCACCAGAGTTATTTTTGAGGAGGAATAGAAAGACCCAAACCCAGGAATGGAGCTAAAATTGAGTTCTCCATTTTTAAAAGACTTCTACTTCAGAAATGTTTGTGTTAAAGTGCATAAAACCTACAGCACTGAAGTCATGCAAAAAAAAAGAAGTCTTTACAGGACCAAATTGGGTTTTTTGGCATTGAAAAACACATTGTACCAGTGAGAGGGTATTGAAAAAAAATCATGTAAAGTTCTTCTGTTACTGAGATGTTGTCTATGAGGTTGGGTTACCCTAACTACAAACAGAACGAATGTGCTGAAATTACTTTTGGGCATCAGCCAAATATAAAGAAACTCCTTTAAATCTTGTCATACCCTGTCACCCAGACAGGTGAGAGAGTGAAATCTAGGGGCTACTATGCTCTCTCCACGCTGTCATGGGCTTCTGAGAGAGGTGACTGTTTCTATATCTATATTTTATTCCATGCATTGTTCAAAGTGATCATGTCAGACCCCACATCGACCCTATAGCATGCCTCTAGCTGTGAGTTGAAAGAAATCATGGTGGAGTTAAACTGCTAGGTACCTTTTTATTTCATAGTTCACAAAGATGCGTTTGCTCTTCTGACCAGCTCTAACACGTGCAGACTTTTCATCATAGTTCTAGAACTGAAAAGGCTCCTGGGCATGGAGGATTCATGAAAGAGGAAACAAGAGGTGCTGAGGTGAGATGTGGAGCCTGTTATCAGAGGTGAGGAAGTTTCAGCTATGCCCAGCATATCAGAGGTGTCAAAATCAAAGATGTGAGTGCATTGTTTACAGTGTGAAAGCTGAAACGTAGGAGTGCACAGAGTATTTCACATCTGTTTAAAGGAAGCCAACACAGTGTCAGCTTCTTCTTTCTTTTCTGTCTAGGCTGTAGAGGGATCTTAGCAAAGGTCTCTGTTTCATGCCAGAAATGTTAAGAAGCTTTTCCCGACGGTTCAGCTCTGTAGGAGAGCAATCTTTGTTAGTGTAGCTCCCAAAGTCGTGCAGCTGCTTCCTGCTAGTCTGGCTAGAAATGTCAGACCACATAAAGACCCGAGAGCAAAATAGCTGCAGACAGGTCTTCTCTCATCTGACTTTTCAACAGAGGCATTATTAGATTTTAATATTTCCATTTGCATTGCCTGCACTCAGAGCAGACAGTGTACAATTTTCTCCTCAAGCACATCTGCTCCACCATACATTCTACTACAGTAAACTGAGGATGCAGAGTCTGCTTTACATTTTCTACACTATACATTTTATGAGGCAGCATTGTCTATTGTCTTCCACAATCCAGCCTAAGAACTTTCAAAAGGTTCACCCAAACAGCATGGTTTTTATTGGTCTCTCACCACTAACTCTACCATATTTCTCCTTTCTAAGCAAAAAGATAAATAAACCAAATGCTTTTATAATGAAGATACTCTGAATGTTAAGTAAGTTTCTCAGAGGTCAACTACCTTCTTTCTGATGGGCTTCTGATGGTTAAATAAGATTTGGCTTTGTTCAATTCACAATTCTTTAAAGTAAATAAAGATAAAAATTATGCACAAAATAATTTTATTTTCTTTTAAATTTCATATAATTTTCAAGGATAATTTCAAAGACTGATCGATTCACATATTTCCCTCCACTGTCTGGAAGAATATCTTTGTAGGTATCATTTCATTACATTTTTCCTATTTCTCTATAGAGTATACACTTCCACATTAGAATCTTTGTTCCCATCCATGAACTCTACATCAACTTTAAGAGTTTTAGATCCAGATAAAGACAGTGAAGAATATGCCAGAAATATAAAAGGATACAAATATGGTGGAAGAGGAGTTGTCAATTCTTTTTTTGGACACATTGTAGAAAATAAACCAAACCAAATTACTATAGTGAAGTCTGTTAGCTGACAGGGTTATTTTTTTTTTTCTCTGTTGGTTTCTATTCCAATCTAAACAGTTGGAGATTACTATAGAAAACAGAAGATGATAGTGATTTTCCAAATGGAAAAACAAACTAAAAGTGACAAAATTCTTTTCAATATAGTTGTTTTAACTCTTCCTGGATCATTTTTTCAGGCAGCTTTTACCATATGTTCAAGTGCTTCACACATAACTTAAGAGACCATAGAACTAATGTGTTAGCTAATAAATGCAACAAACAACTACACTTACCAAACATTTAGTCTGAGCATTCATGTGCTCACAGCCCTCAGTGAGAAGCCCATGAGTGTTTGCAGTCTGGGCAGTTGTGAAGGCAGGGGCAACAACCCTTGATATTGCCATTTTGTTGTTTTATGGCTCTCTGTTTTTTCTTCAGTGGTTTTATGCACCAAGTATCCATCTTAGCATTTTTCCTCTTTGACTCTCAAGCTGCTATGAGTTCACAGTTTGAACTTCTTTACCTTGCATGACTCTATGCACTTCCTCAGATCCCTTTCTCACAAGAAAACATTGTACTGACATTTATCCCCAGATTTTGTTGCTGTACTGCATTGGAGCTAAGCCTTGGGCCACAGAGAGCTGCATCCCTTGTCAGAGGAATACAGGGAGAGGGTTAGAGCACAAAATGTGCTTGTATTGTCTATGTTTATATATTTTTAAATAGAGATGAGTGCAGTGGTTGATCCCACTCTGAGATATTTTTTCAAGGCCTCTGTAGCTGCTGGAAGATCTTACATATGTGGTTAAAATTACCAGCCTGCTTGAGTCCTTCTTCCTCCTCTGGTTCAGTTGGTCTTTACCTTTGGATTACATGAGTTTTCTGTTGAAATAGTGGGAGTAGAAATGATAATTGTGTGCACATCCTCATTTCCCTTTTGTTGGTGCAGGGGTTTAGCTTCCTGCCCTACAGGGAACTTTGGATAACTCATTGCCAAGACAACTCTCAGTGGGATCAAGGTCTTATATGAAAAACTATATTTGCTACAATGCTTTAAAACAAAACACAAATGCACCAGGCAGTAGGTGGCAGCTCAGGATGGTATCTGCTACCAGAACATTTCTACAGAAAAAGAAACTGAACTACAACTATTCTGTTCTTGGAAATCATTAGATGTCTTTGCTTCACAACAATTGGATTTCTTCATCTCTTTTTCATTGTATTGAAATAATTGATGCAAATTAAAAGACAAAATTAGAAAAACTGGGAGGGAAGAACCTATACAAAAGAAAATACGCCAGTGTCTTCTGAACAATTGAAGGGGTTTGAAGATGCAGAATAGAGCAAAAAGGAGGCACATGTCATAAATTATGTTGGATTTGGAACAGAGAATATGCTTAATCCTATGAGAGTGCAATATGTGCAGGATTTACAAGTGCCTCACAGATAGAAATTATTGTCACCATTTATAATATAAATTATCCTATATGTGTAAAAGGTTCGTTATTAGATAATACCTTATCTAGACTGAAAAATGAAATTGTATAACAATAGCAGTGCAATCGTTCCCTTGGCAATAGAGCTGCACAGCTGCTGAACTTAAAAAAATTTCCGCAAGTTCATTTAGAGCCCTCCAAAATTTAACATATCCTGTGTTCCTCTGTTAAACCATGACACTCGTAAACCCAGTGATCTGTAGATACTGCTCTTTATTCTTTGTATGTAAGAAAATCATTTTTATCCTTCAAAATGCTACAACTATTCTTATATGGGGTTCCACTAGAAATACACTTTATAACAAAAACTCTGGGCTTTGTGAGCAATACAGCTGCCAGAGGATTCACAAACACTCTTAGGGGGATGATGAACTGGATTTACCTGTTAAAGAGAAGAGCCTCTGAGAAGCCACTGTCTTTGGTCACTTCAGACTGTTCTGAGAGTGCCTTGAGGGGCCTTTGTGAAGCTTTGCTGACTCTTTCTCATGCTGAGCCCATAAGCCATATTCTATTGGCTGAAGCTTTTCCAATTTGTGGATATCTTTGGCCATATTCAGAGGAATTTGAGAAGAGCTTATGGAGAATTAGAAATCCTTATTTAGAACCCAGTAGCTTAGCTGCTGGTTATTATTCTGAGCTGATGGTTTTTCTAATATCAATTCCAATGGTTTTCATTTCAGAAAAATTATCTTAATAACACACTGGGAGCAGGAATAATACATGAAACTGTTTAGAGGCTACTTTCTTAATAAATATAATTTCTGTGTAGCCTATCTATTCTGCTTGATTTTTTTTTAAAGCTATTCAACTTTCTTTTCCTTCTTCTTTTTTTTTTTAACTTTTTTTTTTTTTAAGAAAAGGAAAAATATATAAAATTGAATATTATTTTGTACTGAGAAAAATTCATAGCTTTCTCAAAGAGATTTAAAAATTCTTGATGGTTGGTATTTCTTGAAGTTGGAAACCTACCATAACACCACTGCTGGTATTCTAAGCATAGCTCAACTTCATTTAGGAACTGAAGGACAACAACAGTTGATCCTTTAAAATATCAATCCATAAGTTCAACTAAGATCACTCTTTAGGTCATAGTCCTCTTGTTTTCCCCATACTAAGTGAATGCCTGTGTTTGCACTTCCCTTTTCTTTTCCACCTCTTCATATTTGCATCCGATTCTTTCTTCATTCAACAGACCTGAATTTATGGCGAGAAAAATGGTCATTCACATGGACTTATGTTCATAGCAGTGAATTTGTGACATCCTGATGACAGAGAAGCCTAAAGTGATAAATAGAGCGGGCTGGTTTGAGATTTGGCCTCTCCTTGTTTGTATTAATTCTAGTGAACCCTTTTCCAGGTACTATTTTAGGGTCTTATCTGGCTTCCTTAGATGGGGGATTTTTTTTTCTCTTGTCAGATCCATTATTTTACAAGATATGAAAAATCCTTGTTTCAGATACAGTAGTATCCACCCTTTCTCACACACTCCTAAAAGAACTGCCCTAAAGTTCTATTGGTGTCTACATACAAAATTAATGCCATGGTACCATCTGAATTTCAAAGCATTAAGCATTTCAGTAGGCACAGTTGGTCATGTAAACATATTTACACACACAGGAGATAATTTCATTCAGTGAAATATCTTGTTACACAGGAGATCAATTAAGGAGACTGTCTGCTGGAAACTCAATTAGAACTAATCAGTTTTATCCTACTAATCTCAGAAAGGAGTTTACTTATACTGTCAATGGGAGCATTTGGATATGTAATTTAAACCTCTTACCTTAATAAGTAGAGGTTTCATCTTCCTATTTCCTTAGGTTTACCTTAAATATTTTGTTTTGTCACATCCCATCTGACAGTTCACAGGGTAAACAGTCATTTAGTTAGGGAATCAAAAGTTATTTTTATTTAATGTAAACCCTCCTACTTTCCAGCGTCCAGCTCTGCAGCAAAGGAAACAGCAACAGTGTAAGATATGAAATCATGGAATTATAGAATCATAGAATGGTTTTGGTTGGAAGAGACCTTAAAGATCATTTAGTTCCAATCCCTGTGCCATGGGCAGTGACACTTTCCATTAGACCAGGTTGTTCAGACCCCCATCCGACCTGGTCTTGAACATTTCCAGGGATGCAGCATCCACAACTCCTCTGCACAACCTATTCCTGTGTCTCACCACCCTCACAGTAAAGAATTTCTTGCTAATATCTAACTAAACCTACTCTTTTTCAGTCTGAAGCCATTTCCACTTGTCCTATCACTACTTACCCTCATAAAAAGCCTCTCTCTATCTTTCTTGTAGACTCCCTTCATATGTGTCTAAAACTAATGCTTAAATCCTCTTTCAGAACTTTCAAACCCAGGATTTTTTTAGCTGCCCTTCCAAGTCATATCTGACAGTCTTCACCCAACCAGTTCAAACTGATCTTTGAGAAACAATCTGTCCTATAGTTAGTCTGAAGAATATTTAATGTTCAGAGTTTTAGCAGTTTTTCGTTCTGAGGCTGCTTCCGAGGAATTTGCTGCTGAGCTAGACACAGCCAGCTGCCCTGACCCAATACTTGCTGAACCTGTCAGAATAGCAGCTATTGTTCCTTTCTCCTCTGTATGCAGAGGATATTCAATCAGATGGTGGCCACTTTGTTTTCCCTTTCCACTCTGGTCAGGCTGGTCTCTAAATGTGCCATCCCTAGCTAGCCTGAGATCTTCCAAAGCCTCAATTGGTGTTTTCTGTCTAATGTCAATGCAGGTTGTTGAAAATATACTGATGCTTTATTAACAATTTGCAGTGAATTACCATTGATGCAATTCTAATGGAGTTATTTCTGGATTTACTTCTAATTAGACTGATAATCTTATTTCCTGTCTCTTCCCATTCGAGAATAAGTGCAAACCAGTCAAAAACTATTGTGTCCTATGAAAACTTGTATGTCTTATTGAGTCATTGTTTAAAAATAGAGTTTCTGTAAAGCTAATGAGAGTCTATGTGCAGTTCTAACTGTGACAGCCCTCAAAAGAATCAGGGTTCACACAAATGTCTGGATTCAAAGAGTAGCCTAAATAAACATTCTGGAAGCTGCATCAACCCTGAAACAGTTTATATCATATATAAAGTAAATTATACCTACAGCTGAAATTACCGATATATCAGACCATTGTCCAGGTTTGAAACATCTCCATTTAGTGATAGCTGTAAGAGCAGAGTTTAACCCTTCTTTCATTTATTTAGCTGCACAGTAGTAGCATCCAATTATATCAGTGAAGAGTCAGTGCTCTGTTCTACAAAGACGGGGGAAAGGAAGGCCTTGTTTATATAATATAATATAATATGTGGATGCCATTGCAGGTAGGAAGAAAGAAAAGGGGATTTTTATGTAGTTCAGATATTATCTTTGTATCATGCACTGGCTGTCTCTGTTGGCCCCCTGCAACACAGTTGTAAGCTTTCTGGTAGAAGGTCTGGATTTAAACAGAAATAGCATTAAACTCCTCATTCTTTAATATGAGGTAAAAGGGGAAGTAGTCTGTGTTTCTGTGTCATCCTGGCAGACTTGTTGAGACTGCCATGGGAGTATGAGAATAGAGTGTACTTATTGGGATAGTGATGAGGCTCTCAACTTTGATTGTTAGAAAGTCAGGACTTCATTACTGATTGTGGTCCTTCATTTAGGAATAGTCCCATGCAAGGGGACTGAAATATAAAACAAGCAGAAAATTCTGCAGGGACAAGTATATCCCTATACCTGGAGGTTTTATGTCCAGGTAAGAACAGAAATAGTTCAACATAAGCAACTTTATTAGGAAATATCTTCAATCAGTTCCTCACATAGTTTCTGCTCACCCTTAGACTGTTCCACAAGCGAAAAACTGAGCACGCATGAGAGGCAAACTGATCAGAGGTCTGGAGCAAGAAAAGAGCCAAGAACGTCTCCCAGTGTACTTCCTGCAACCAGCTATCTCCTATTTTAACTAATCGAACACAATGTGGTTTCTAACATTTGTGAAGAGAATAAAATCCCTCAGTTTCAGTTGCTGCTTTAATTGCACCACAGGAGCACTGCCTTAGAGACTGTAGGACATTAACATAAGTACAGCCAGTGACAAAAGCAGCTTTAGGCTCAGTTATCAGCACACAAAAGTAGAATTCAGGTCGAAGTCAGATCCCAGTTTAGCTAGGAAGGGTGAATGTCCCCAGTGGAATGACTATTTTTTTGAAACCAGTTGGAGGAACTCCCAGAGCACAGTGAAAGTTTGTGAGCTCTGAGAACAATCACAGGGCAAGAATTGCATCCTTCCTTTTTCTCCTGCCTCTTTTAGTTCTGCTGTCTTTCAAGGTCAGGGATATATGTTTTTGCTGTTCTTTGGGATTTGTCATCATTCAGTCTTTGGATTTAACATCTGCTTTGCTTTAGTCCATCTGATCTCCATAGTACCACAGAAAGCATTATGGGGCACTACATTTCATATGATTTATGAACATATTTCTCTCATACAACTATTACTTCTTTGAAATGTTAGCATTCACTTTTACCATTAGAGGGCTGTATTGTTTGTTACTTTTTTGTCTGTTATCTATTGCATACTTGTTCATATCTGTCAAAAGCCATCTCTAATAACAGCCAGGACACGATCAAGCGCCGTGCCTTTCACCCAATAAATGGCACATGTCTTGTTCACCATGAATATCAGCAGTCTAATAGAAAGAGTTAAGCAGGAAGTGTTCTGTAAAATTCCTTGGGTAGCCTTAGAGGTCATTTCTGCTATTGCTGATCACTAAACAGATTACTGGCCTACTTTCTCAAAGGGAAACAGGTAGACCAGACTTTTATGGGGATGTCTCAGAGAAAGGTCCCAGGGAGAAAGTCTGTCCTCAGTGAATTCAAGGGAAAATTTGCCACTGAACTGGGTTCAGGGTCTCTCTTACTTCTATCCTGATGCTTTAAAAGTCAACAAGGAGAACTGCTACCACTGACAGAGGAGGTTAAGATGAAACTTTGCACATAATCACATCTGTTGGTAACTTCCCAGTTCAGAATTTGTTACAGCTTCCTCTGATACATTTAAAGTGCTGGTCATCAGTGTCAGATATAATCACAGTTTGAATGGGGAAGAGGTATTGCAATAGTTCGTGCTTTCTATCAAGAGCAAATCATACTTAGGTCCAAGGAAAACTGCAAAGAATTCATAGAGAAAGATAGAATTTTTTTTTACATTAAAATGTAAATTTTTTTCATGCAAACCAAGAAGTGGTCTGACTAATTTCATTTAGATTTTGTTAGGGTGGCTGCTTTTTTTTTTTTTTTCCTTGTGGGGTTTTTGTGTTTTGGTTTTTTTTTTATGGCAGTGGCTGTGCTCTATTTTGTGACC
This sequence comes from Empidonax traillii, assembly GCF_003031625.1. Lineage (NCBI taxonomy): Eukaryota > Metazoa > Chordata > Aves > Passeriformes > Tyrannidae > Empidonax > Empidonax traillii. Next base: position 146,816 of record NW_020956060.1, read on the forward strand.
ATTAGGAAGCACAAATGCTTAAACACTGTGATTGAGTTAGCACTTAGAGTGAAACTTTTTTACACAGTGGAGTTAACAGAGAGAGTTCATTAGTTAGAACCTTCTTAGGTACACATTAAGGTGAAACAGAGAGCAGTTTCCAAAGTTACCTGAGTAATGCAGTGCCAAATCCAACCCTGTGCATCACATGGTTGTATCAAAAGACAAAATTATTTGATATTTGCCATTATAGTGAGCTCACTGGGCTTTCTTTAATGACTTATCTCATGCATACAGATTAGAAAATGTCAAACCATTAACTGACTGCTCTTCTGAGCACTGAGTATCCAAACAGCACTCCATTGTATTGCTGGGCTTCAGGGGACATTTTCAAAGACTCAAATGGCATGCAGACATTGACTTTCATTATCCAGACTAGAAATTGTTCCAGAGGTTAGGGACATTAGGGGTTCTGACGTTATACATCAGGAGAAAATTCTGTCAAAATGCCTTGTTAACCAGGGCACACACAGGGGCAATGATGATAACTCGTCATGAATAAAGCTATGCTCTCAATTCAGCAAATCTTTTAAAGACATGATTATGTCCCTTGAAATTTAGAAAGGTATTTTAGGAGAACACAGTAGCCGTCTAGAGAGACAGAAATTTCAGAAAAACTAGAAATTCAAATCTTGACTTTACAAATAAAAATAAAATAAAATAAAATTTTTAAAAAAAAAAAACCACCAAAACAGTAGGTTTTATATAGCCAGTATGAATGTTTTGTTCTTAAAAGTGCTGCTCAATGTGTTTTACATTTTAGCCAGGGCCCCTAAGACATCTCTGCCCCTGACCTTTGAGCTGGAAAAGTAACTGTGTATAGAAATGGTATAGTAGGTGTGTGAATCTCCACTTAAGGCTTTGGGGAAGTGGCAGAAGGACACCAACTTTACTGGTATTGTTTCTGCTTCCTAATATTAGATTATACAATAACAAAAACTGCTTTTAGAAAAAGAGAAATAAATTTAATTTACCTGTTTAACATGAAGACAACAACATGTCTACCATGAGCCATGGTATTTATTTTTATGCAACCTAGCCACAGAAAGTCATGGGGGAGGACAACAGCAAAACAAATAAGCAAAACAAAAAATCAGGGAAAGTTCCTTTTATTTTTTGCCTAAATAGAGATTTATTTCTCAGTTTGCTTTTGATTGACAGAATATCAACATATGGATTAACTCCCTCTTGTCATTATTGGCAGAAATGTTAAAGTGTCCTATTAACACTTGTTGTGTCACCACATTACAGACTGTTCATGAACAGTTGATGCAAAATTCTGCCAGAATTCACTCACAGAAATTAATGTTCATTACTTTGTTGTGACAAAAGCCCCAACTCTGACATTTCTAAACTCCTATAAAAGTGACAATAAAAATAAAAATAAAAATTATGAACACTGGCATCATCAGTAAAATATTGTTAAAATTATTCTAATAATTACATCTACTTTTATTAGTTAGCATTATCTTATGTCCTTCATATTCGAATTTTAGCCACTGTTCAGGATCCCAGTGTGTCAAATGCTGTAGGTTTGGTGCTGTGAAAATACAAATCTGTTCTCGGCTCAGAGAGACCAGAATTAAACTTTATGACAAAACAGATGGACAGAAACAGATGGGAGGAGTAAAGGAAAATAATGAGGCAACATTTGTGGGTGTGCTTGGCTTCTGATCTCAGAATACACCAAAAACTCAGCAATCCCCACTTTTGTGAGCATGTCATCAAAGAAGAATGGTGGTTTAAGCAGTGGTTTTGAAGGGAATAACACAGAGTTCTAGGGGAAGATTGTAAGAAATAAAAGATAAGTGGAGATGTCACTTGATGGCTGAATGTATGCAGCTCAGAATTTAACATGGATGTGATTGAAGTTGGCCTCACAGGGCACCTGCAGGAGGGAAATGAAAACTTGAAGAGCTTAGAAACTTAAAAAAAGTGGTTACTTTGATAAAACACAGAAGGTGAGAGCAGTTGCAGAGTGTGAAAGTCAAAGTGATGGACTAGGAGAAAGACCTTAGCCGCAAACTTTTACGTGAACACTGGCAGTGTAAAACTGTCTCTGACAAGGACAGCCTGATGGCACAGAATCTGAATTGTAAGGTGGCAAAGCTTCAAGAATTTAAATGGACAATGAAATTGTATCTTTGTAATACTCTTCAAGCTCCCACCACCCCGAGAAAGAATCTGTCACATTTAAAAATAGGTCTTACATGTCAATGATAGAAAGCACTCTAAATTAAAGATTAAACCTAGATTACAAACTCAAGAGATAGATCACTCGCATTTGTAATGATGAAGAAAAGGGATGTCTCAGAGGTAAAAGACAAAGATGCATCTGTGAGGAGAAACATGCCAGGAAGCACTGCTCTGTAGTGAAAGCAGTAAAAAGGGAAGACAAAAAGAGTGCAAGGAAGACATGCTACTCAGTCAGGTCATCAGAACAATTAAAGGACTTAGGCAATGGGTAGTCAAGAAACATCTGTTTTTAACAGATAAATGTAATAGTTTTAGAATAAGCAGAGAAAAGCAATGTAAAGGCACTCTCTTTGATCAGGTTCATCTTGGGAGGCTGAGAGGGCTATTTATGGAATAAGTAGAATGCTCGCTGTAGTGGGAAGAGTCTTGAAGACAGGGACAAGGTGATTGATGGCTGGGGTGAGAAAATCCTCTAAATGAGAGAAGAGTTATTAACTGGAGAGCAAAGATAGAAAAGATGTAGTAAATTGTATTCCACAAATGCCCCAAGTCCAGAAAGAAGACACAGAGGAAAAGGCAGTGGGAACGAACCAGGGTTTGATTCCATCACAGACCACAATTATGCAGGAAAGAAAATATTTACGTATGAGAGAAAGTAGAATCCTGACAACTAACTATATTAACAGAGGAAGGAGAATAAAAGGGAAACCAGGAAGAAGAGTGAACCTATACAAAGCTAAACCATAAAGAGTGGGAGGAAGACGGATGATGACAGATTAGAAGGTACCTACTGGACCTTAGGTGAGTTAATTGCTGAAGAACATTTTTAGTAAAAAGTGCTTAAAAAGAAATTTACTTAGTGATTTCCAATAGCAAATGTCAAGAGGTCACTGAACAGAAGACAGACACCTTTGAAACCAAAGTCCTTATGACCAAGACTCTTTCTGACAGGACAGCAGGCGAATATCACATAGTACATTTTTGCCTACAGGACAAGGGAGGGGCTCGGTATGATATGAAAGCCATGAGCCCAGAACTTCTCTAAAGGTCAAAAGTTAAGTTTAGAAAAATATTGAAAAATCCATCAGGAAGCCAGCATTAAGAAAAACCAGCACTGGGGAAAGGAATAAAAAGGTACGTTAGAAAAACATATGACTGTCCTGTTCTATTGCAGTTCACAGGGAAGGAATATTTTAAGATTAAATATCTAATCTAGGCTGCACTAGCAAGTGTTTGTCATCTCAGTATTTCTGGATCTCACATTCTTTGCTCAAGAGTCTATATTTGGAATGAAATGTGACTCAGAATAAATTAATGTCATCTGGGGTAGGTACAAAAGTGACTCAAAAGGGAGAAGACAAGGAAGGAAAACAATAGGTCTCAGAATCCTTGAGGTGAGAATGTGTTTTCCTGTGTATAATGACAGGCTCTCACCTGTTGTGTGTAAAATGAGCTGGCAATCAGTGCTTTCAGAAGTGAGCTGTACATCTTCTCTAGCCTCCACAATTTTGGCCACCACACTTCACTGCCTGCATATTTTCAGAAAAATAAATTTCTGTGGTTATTTCAGGTTATTCTTATATATTCTCCTTTGGTACTTGCCTGCTTTCAGGGTCACTTGCCATTACTGCCCACTATCCCTTCCCTTCCTCTTTTCTAGACCTGTGTAACATATTTCATATCATTTTCTTGAAGCATCAAATGGAATTTGTGCAGAGCTCATAAATATTAAAAGTAAAGGGAAAACAGACATGAAAACAGGGTAAAAAGATCTCAGTCTAACTTAAAATTCTTCCTAAATAGACATTTTATTACAAGATTCTTTAGGCAGCAGTTAAGAACTAATTTCTGGGCATATCAAAAGACAAAGAGCACAGGAGAGGCTGATGTTTATTTCTGAGATTTTAGTTTCAGACATTTGGCTAAAATTCCAGTGGCATCTGTATCTCTGAATAGCACTGGAAAAATCTCATCCTCAATACCAATATCAATTCTGCAGCCACACTTCACAGTCTGTCACCTAGGAAGATTCTGTCTTCCCTGATGTTAGCCATGCACAGTTAAATGTTCAGGTTTCAAGATGGTTTTCTAGACTCCTTCTACAGTTTCTAGAAATAGAAAGATAAATTCCACCCCCTGCTATGGCACAGAAATTGTATCCAGGGACTTCCAGAGCATTAAGATAATCTTGCATGTGTAGTTTGATAAATCAATAGCAGAAGTTTTGATCTAGGACTTCTGTGATCTGTAGACAATGTCAGAGTGGTACAACAAGATAAAAATGTCACAAAAAGAGTAGAGATAGGTTTTGAGTTTATTTTTCATTGTCTTGTGAATAGTCCTATGCATATCTAGGAGCTGGACTCAGTGATCCTTGTGGGTCCCTTCTAACTTCACATAATCTCTGATTCTGTAATAATTAGAAGCATTTTATGAAAGCATGAAATTACTATAAACTAAGAGTTGTCCTGAATAAACAAACCAATTTTTAAAAAAACAAAAGAAAGAATTTTAGTGTTACAGTCTACTTATAATTAAAAAAATAGAGAGAGATTGATCTGCAGATGACTGTAAAAACACTCAAAGAAGCTCTTACAAATTAACTTTGGTTCAGCCTTTCTGTCAGTTCTGTAGGAATTAATATCATCTCTAATTTCTTACCATGAAAGTACATAAAGTAATAGTTCTCACCCCTCAGAATCAGTATACAAAGAAATTAATGAGTAGTTAATAGTCACATAAGGACTACACAAAAGAAGACATTTATTTGTAGGTCATAGAACATTTTCAGTGCAACCAGCAGTGCAACAGATGTGAAAACTAGACAAAAGAGAAGTTTGGATTTATTCTAAACAAACCCAGAAAATAAAAGTCAACATTGATTAATAAATAATTAGAATTAAAAAAATTAGTTTATTATAAAAATGTGTCCCCTAAGCTCATGAACCTTAATTCAAGCTTTGTTTTACAAATAAATAGTATGAAAACCCATCTCAATTTACCTTCTAGTAGAGGTTGTTAAGAAGTGAATCAAGACTCAGTTTTGTGTCTGAAGGGACCTTTAAAGCGGTATTAGAAGCACCACATGAATATTCAGTACTGCTTTCTTCAGTAACTTTTCCCCTCTTAATCAAACAAACAAGAAGCACTACAATCAATAAATGGAGAAAGAAATAACAATGTGTACTGATCTGGCAATCACAAGACGGATAGCAGAGAATATGAACTGCAGTGAGGATCCCAAGTCATCTGGCGTTCTGCAAGTTTTACCTGCAGGCCCAAACTTAAAAGCTGGAAATGCAAAGTTAGGTTTTTGGTCTGTAGTCACACAACTCCTGGATTTTCCAAAGCACTCAAAATCCAGCAGGTGCTGGTGGGATGCATCCCTACAAAAGCAACATTTGCATATTTGTTATCTGGACATGCCCACCCCCTGTCCCAGTGCCAAGCTGTCAGCTACACTGGGAGTGACTTTGAAGTCAACAGTAACAGTGGGCATTTGGAAATTCCATAAATCATATCGGTGTTTAAATATAGTCTTCAGAGTCAAAACTAAAGCTGCAGGCTCAAATGCATGTTGTGCAACAATACAGAGAGGGAAAATGCCCAGCGCTGAAGAAATATTCATATTTCAGCCTGTGCTGACTCCAGCTGTAGAGCTGCTGTGCCAATCAATGGAGCCATAAATCCTGGGGAGGAAGGAAAGTGGAGATGTGACTAGGGAATAACTACAGAAAAAAGGTTAGGAGGAAGGACGAAAAGAAGATATTAATACATATCAAATACCTAATTTGATATTTTTCAAGCACATAAGTAACAACAGGTCAAGGAGAAAGAGTGCAAAGCCTCTGCCAAGAGTCAGAGGGAATTTATTGACTTAAGGAGGCATTGCCAAAATGTTAAATGTCTAGGCTTGCATTTCCTAGGAAAGAATAAGAGATAGATTTTTAATTCTTTTAAGAAAAAATGAAAATCAAGTGAATCCAAACATCTTGGAACACAGAACTGTTAGAAAGTAGAAGAGAAGACGGGAATATATTACGCATAACATAAAACTCCTATGAAATTTGAGACTAGAGAACACAAATCCATTACATTAATGAGGGAAAAGCCAGCTGGGTGAGAATGGAGAACACACAGTAGGGAACAAAAACTATGGATTGTATATGCAAAACTGATCTTTAGTACACAGGAGAACCAGTTTAAGCAATAATAGTGTTTTAAAAGAAAGATTGTAAACAGGAGGGGTTTTAGAGGCTCAGCATTGATTTAATTTGTAATTAAACAAAGATCTTCTCAAGAATCTAACATATGATTGAACTGCATAGATAAAGAATTGAAGTTCAAGCCATACCTTGAAACACCAAATTTATATCCAGTAAGGATATTTCTATCAACAGTAAGGAAGGAAAAGCTTCCCATTTCAATTCTTAAGTTTCATTTATATTCTCTGCAAGAAGTTTTGTAATTGACCTTTTAATTAAAACTCAACAACATCTTTTTTCATTTTTAACATAGACATTGTTTTAAAATGCAACCAGCTCTTCTAATTTGAGGTACAGTATAGTCTTTTATGTATTACATTCAATGTAAACCTAAGGTTGAATTCTACACTTTTGGATTGAGCAAGATATTTGGCTGGTAGACTGGACTCTTAATTAAGCAAGATGTGCTATTTTTGCTTTTCTACCCTTTCCAAAGTGACAGGAGATGAAATGTTAATGGGAAAGTTCTTTTTTACCTTCAGAAGAGACAGAGGGCAGCCATTTACCATATTTTGAGAGCATCTGTTTATTCATCTCCATGCCTTAGAACACTGCAACTATCCAAGGAATGCAAAAGGTCAGGTCCATATTGATTATGTTGCACGATGAGGACAACCTGAATGTAATGCTTTCTGATGTCCTGTGCCGAAAGCACTGGTTCTGTGAAGATAAATGCCCTCTGTATTCATTTCATGTTGCTTTCCTGCTTTCCACTTCAAGCAGTTCCTGGCTGCAGAAGTGACATAGATCTCTATCTATTACTAACTTGAAAATCGGATCTAAAGCTCTGTGAACCTGGAGGCAGTGCTCAGTAAATTGGTATTAAAACCCATATGAAGAATTGCATAATCCTCTAAAGAACATTTCATTTGCCAGTGACCTTTTCAGCATTGGAACTAGTTGCTTGTTTGGCAATGATTTTTGCTAGAATAATTTTCAGTACTTGCATTCACCCTTTATCTAGCATGAACCCTGAACCCTTTTTCCATAGCCTTGACATATTTTGCTGTGGTTCTCCAGCTAGATGGCTTTAATATAGCTAATATCATCAAGACATATTGGATATATTTTTAGTCAACTATGAAAAGTGGACTGTAGGTGCAGCTGATGATACAGTACCAGCAGTGTGTAGTGACCATAAAATTATTTACTAATGAGACAATTCCAGAAGCAGTATGTTGGACAGCAGCTTTAAACCCTCAAAATTGCAGTCCCATCAATACTAAACCTGGCTTAAAAACAGCAGATGCAACAAGTCTGAGTGAGTGTGGGAAACACTGACCAGTGCCAGGAGGTTTCAGTGCTTTAAATATGATTCTGCAGTTGGTTGGTTTGTTTGTTTTGTTGTTTGTTTGTTTTTTTTCTCCTAGCCCTGTCAAGTAAGCAGCCAGAGGAAATTAAGTCAGCACTAGAGTAAGCAGTGGTACTGAGCTATGTCCTCATCCTCTACTGAAGGTGTCTCACCTCTGTCACCAAAAGAGTAAAAAGTTTGTTAAATAATTGCTGACTTTTTGTTTGTTTGTTTGTTTTTCACCTAAGATACACCAACATCAGCAAGGTATACTTTCTTCTTTCTGAGATTTTTTGAAGGTCCCTGGCTGTGGTACTGTCCTTGACAGAGGTGTCAGAATGAATCAAAACCCCAGATGCACTTTGAGTTCAGATCAAGATCTTTCTTTTTACAGGAACCTTTGAGAGATACTGAAAGATAAAGTGAAAGGGGGGGGAACAGAGTCCAGCTACATTTCATTTTTTCTGGTCAACTTTGAGATCTTCATGACTGTAATTACTGGCACACCATAATGCATTTACATGGTGAGAAAGATCCAAAAACACAGAGTTTTTCAGGTAGTATTATGAAAGACAGCAGATATCATATTGCAGTTATATTAACAAAGTTAGCAATTCAAAATATACAAGAATAATTGTTATGTATGTTTCTAGTAGTCAAAAAAGAGAACCAGTCTACTTATTCTCTCAGACATGCTATGACTCCTTTGAAAAAAGGGTCAGAGATGCCCACTTTCAAACACTGTGAGTAAATATGTAATATTACATTCAAAGTGTGGAAGTCCAATTTCTCTTGATAAAATCTTCTTATCAAGAGGTTGTCTTCAGCAAACATTTGGGTAAAGAAAACGATTTATGTGGCTGTTATTACTCTAATATGAATTTTTAGAAGGTCCTCAGCCTTGGAGTCAATATTAATACAACGCTTTCAGACTTAAAAAGGTTTTGCTGACATTATCTTATGGATTCTTTCACTACTTTTTCTTGGAAAGTCAAGAAAGAATATTCTTTCTGCTTGGAAAGGTAATGTGAGTTGTGAAGGAGAACAAGAGAAGAACCAAAAGACACTTTTGAAATACAGTTTGAGAGTGGCTCCCAGACTATTTTGCTCCATCAGCCTTTCAGTTAGATTAAAATCAATTAAATGAATAACACCTAGTCCATAGGTAGTGTGTACAGCT
>NW_020956060.1:156083-179214 GCF_003031625.1 Empidonax traillii
GAATAACACCTAGTCCATAGGTAGTGTGTACAGCTTTAAAACCCCTGATTCCCCTAAGGCTATGTTACATACATGTTGCAAACATATCTGTAATGATTAAGTATTTATGAAATCCCTCATCCTAGACTTGAGCTCAGTTCTAACAATAAACTATGCACTTGCAATATGAGAACCAATTAGCTATGAAGATGAGCTACTGTTACTAGATTGTAAAACCACATTATACTGTTATCAGAACATCATTTAAATTTTCTGAAGTCATTTGGTAATATTCAATTTGTTTGTAAGATTGTTGGTCCCCTCCCCATTTTACAACTCATGCTTTTTTCTCATGAGAATTAGGTTGGGATTTACTTCAGAAAAATCCCTTTATCAGGAGATAGATCTGTATAAGTACCTTTTTACCATATCACATCTGCACCACAAAGGAATTATGAATTCAATTCCAGTGGTTTAAAATAGCCTCCAAAGCGTAATTGGCTTCAGTCAGATGAAATAATGTCTTGACACATCACAGTCAGTATTGGCGAGTGATGTGATGTAATTTGCAAAAATACCATACTTGGAAGCTCTTTCTATAGAAAAAACACAACAATGTCCATTACATGCAGCAGTAAGGACATTTTTTTGGTGTTTTTTTTTTTTTTTTTTTTTTTTGGTTAGAGAGGTCAAGGGAAGGATTGTGCACCTTCACATCCGGAGGAACAAGGAGGCCATGGTATTATTGCAGCCCCAGACCCTTTGAGAGTAAGCCAGTAAAAGATTGCTAAATGCTGTTCTTGTTATTAGACAGTTCAGTGTGATAGAGATGTCTTGGTGTTTTCATTTAGCAATACCAAGAATTTTTTTTCATGGTAATGGTACTGCAAACAGGAAATTGAAGGTTCAGAATAAAGGGAATAACAGGATTTGGCCCTTCATTTTTACATGAAATAACCAAGAAACAGAAGTTTTGGGGAAAAAAAAAGGAACCAAACAAGCTAGCAACAATATTTTAGCAATGCAGTAAGTGAACTGGAAAATATATGAAGCAGTCATTTTCATAACAGAAGAACAAAAAGCAGGCAAAAAGAAAAGGAAGTGAATCTACTCCCATATAAAACACTGCTGTTTGACTTTAACTGTTCTGTACTTGAATGTGGCAACAGAACCTCTGCTCTAACAATAAACAGAATAAAAAAGAACATTGGAGACAAGTAAATCACTTAGAAAATTAGTTCTCACCCATTCTAAAATGTTTTGCATTCTGCTTGGAACTCATTATGTGCAGTGTTACTCCTTCACAAGACAAAACCCATTTATTTCCATGTTCATGAAATGTTCTTTTAATTTATTCTATTGCTCTGTTACCAGCTTTTTATTTTCTTATACCTGGAAAATTTCTTTTTCTCATTGATCTCTTTCTGCTACCTATTTCACACATTGTTCCTTTTTTTCCAGTTAAACAGAGCAATAAGATTTACCAGGAAACAGAGGTGAGGTAGTCTTGGGGTAATAATTCCATATATCTCTAACTGGAACTACAGGGGACAAGACAAAATGTTTTCTGTCAATATCCAATCTTTTTCTTAGTTGGTCTCACTCAGTTCTAACTTCAGGACTCAATCTTGAAATAAGGTAGCTCAACAAATCTGGAAACTAGGTTGTCTTAATATCTGCTGTCTCTAGTGTACCAGCATAGCACACAGAGATGGAAAAGGAAACTGTTAGCACCACTTATTCATCTTGGACTTGAACACCTGCAAACCTAATATTTTTTTCATTCCTTTTTATAGGTCAGTGACTTCGCAGTTCTTTTTCCCATCCATTTTTACTGTAACCACTCAATCTGTCACTCTCTGTATTATCTTCTGATGATTTCCAATGGTTTTGGTGTTATTTACTTCACTTACAGCTGACAATCAGTTTCTGCCAGATGTTCTTGGAATGAAAGCAGGGAGATGAGCTGAAACTGCAACAGACAGTTGGGAAAAACACTGTCTGGGCTTTATTGCATATGTTTTTTATTTTATATATATGTATATATACGAATATATATACATACTCAAAACCATAGTCTGACACCATGTGGTGGAAAACAATGAGCCAATCAACCACGCAATACATGAAACACAAACTATTTACTACGTGATTTTAGAACTCATCACCAACACATGCCTCGAACCAAGCTGTTGTAAGGTTTTCTGGGCTTTACTGTTCATGCTTATGCTAATGAGATTCCCACAGTCTGCACTACTAATTCTCCAAGGCCAGATTCCTGTCACCCAGAAAAGTGAGACCACAGTCACAATTCTTAGGCATTTGCCACTTCATCAAACCACTGGATGGACTGGACATGGCAAATTTTATGTTCTATACCAATTATCCACTTTTAAATCTCAGATGATTTTAGATTGCTAATGAGGCTATTGATCTGGGGAGAAAAATCAGAAAATTAACAATCACAGAGTCATAGAATGGTTTGAGTTGGAAGGGACCTTACAGATCCTCTAGTTCTAACCCCCGTGCCAAGGGCAGGGACACCTTTCACTAGACCAGGTTGCTCAAAGCCCCATCTAACCCAGCCTTGAGCACTTCCAGGATTGAGGCATCCACAGCTTCTCTAAGCAGTCTGTTCCAGGGCTTCACCACCCTCACAATAAAGAATTTCTTCCTAATGTCTAACGTAAACCTGCCCTCTTTCATTTTAAAGACAATCCCCCTTGTCCTGTCTTTACATTCTCTCTCATCTTTCCTGTAGGGCCCCTCTAAGACTGGAAGGTCCCCCTGGACACTTCTATCCAAACTGAACAACCTCAACTTTCTCAACCTGCCATAAATATGAAGAAATAGAAAACACACAAACATTTAAACTGAAGACAGACAACTAATCTATGAACCAGTTCTATTAATTACTATTCTAATCAGTGGTGTTCATTAGTATTTGCTAGCCAAAAAGGGGTTAACATAGGAATACTCAGTTTCTCAGCTGCAACAGATTTAGTTAAACAGCTACAACTGAGCTAAAGCCTTCAGTATGCATAGGATCAGTTCAGAGCCTGGAATTTTTTTTAGTTGAAAAGCTCCTAGTGAATAACCTATTAGGAAGTTGCTTTAAGTCCAGTGCTGGAAACCTTGGAAAGAAGAAATAAAGGGTGGTGCAGGCTGTACATATTGGAGAGAAATAAGCCCAGGCACTTGAGAGAAAGGAAATAAAATCATAGTCTAGTAAACAGTATATAAAAAGCTGAGGAAGAAGAAAAGGAAACATGTATGGTCCTTGCCATGTAAGATTTTGGGAATACAAAGCAGGAAAAGTAAAAGGGAGCTTTACTGTGGGAAGGCTGAGAGGGCATTCTATAAAGGAAGGGAGAGTGACATGAAGGGACTGCAAGAGCCAAGCTGTGCAGTAAATTAAAGCAGATGAAATGTCATGACATAATCTAAACCAGCACTGAGGGGAAACACAGAGTATCTGTGGGACTAAGCAACTGCACAAGGAAAATTGTCTAGATTGTCTAGGTTGCCCTTAAATCTGGGGTGTAGTTCTGGGAGATGCATTTTCACTGAGAACAGCAATCTCAAATGGTGAGCACAAAAGGCCCTGAGTGATGTTCACTTATTAGTTGTATTGTTATCCTTCAAACTAATAGCTGAAACGTGAGGTTGCAAAATGGTAGATTCTAGTAAAATAAAAGCCCAAGACAAATGAAAGGTTTTAGAAGCACATTAACATTGTTTGTTGTTCATTAGGTCCTTCTTACAGGAAAGAGTTTAAAAAAATACACTCTACAGAGAATGAGGAAACTGTTGCATCATGTTCTGGAGTATTTCTGTTGAAAAATAAGGTTTCTGAAAAGAATATTATTATTCTGAATGTTTTGTATTTAAGACACTGTAATTATACTCAGGATAATAGGGGAAAATAATATCTCTTGCATATTGTCTGAGAATGGTATATATATAGTACGGGCCACCTGCTTTGCAAGAAGGTAGACATTAGTGAATCTGGATAGGCAGATATAGATGGTTGGTTTCAGCCATGGCACAGTTAAATGGTAATGCTACCTCAGGAAGCAGTAGAATGGTGTTTAAACTGAGATGATCTCTCAAGAGAGGAGGTAAAGGCAAGCATTCAGATTTTTTTCTTTCTAGCCACATGCACCTTGATGTCACTTTAAGTTTCTGTTTTACCACAATCAAATAGGTCTTACTGCTCATAACAGCAATAGTCTTGTTTTGCAAACTATTCATGTTTACTGATCTAGTGTAAACAACAACAGGAGGACTTTAAGTTTTCCTAACAAGTTGTAGGCTATGGTGCATAATTTATTAACTAGATTGTTGGTAGAAAACACGATTTCAAAGAGATCATCCAACCAAACAATGAGCAAGACCAAAGCTGCATCAAGCACGGTTTAAAAAATCTGGAAACATGCCTAGAATTTCATATTTTTCAAGTTAGAATGATTTCTGTTCATATACTCACACTGACTTTTTAGTATTATAGCTCAGGAGGGGAAAAACATCAAAGCATTCAGAACTATTATCCTTACAATAGAAACTAAATGTCAAGATCTGTCTGCGATCAAAGTAAATGAATTTCCATTGTATCCCTGTTCTTCATGTCTTGCTAAGTGAATTTAGTGCTTATAAAAGGTAACAGATTGACTGTCTAGTGAACAGAGGTCTTCTATTGATCCTCTGAACAGATCTGACAGCGTGAGGAGCCAGACTTTGTCTTGCTAATGTGCCGCCTTTCTGGCCAGAGGGAGCACCTTGAGGGATCCAAGAGAAGTTTCGTTCAGTTCCCGGTTTGTCTGCGCAGGCACGCGGTGATCCCAGAGCCACCGTGGGCGCTGATGAACGTCTGTCAGGAGCATCACGGAGAGACTGCTTTAACTGAACCACTGATCTGCCCCAAGAAATGAACCACTCAGCAGAAATGGAAAATATATGTATATGGTTACATTTGTACACGTACATTTATCTGTTAATTATTTTGTTTCTAGGCATTCATTTTCTCTTAGCTCCGCTTTTAAGTGAGGCACGATGAGATGCATCTGCCCTGATAAAAATAAATACCACATTTTTAGATTAAAATGAACCTGTGAAGCCTCTAAATTACCACAAAAGTAACCTGCAGATGAAAATTCTAACAGGAACATTTGAAGAGTAAATGTAGTTGAATTTACAATACATTTCCCTGATTCGTTTCAATTCTTCTAAACAAATATTTTTTCTAGTGAGTATTGCAGAATTTGTGGTTTGCCTGTGTAATAAAGCTGCACAGATACAAACTTCTATTCAGTTTTAAATGGAAGAGGAGTTCTCAGCAATAAGCTGGTATTCTCCTTGAAGCTTGTTAAGGCTCTTCATTATTCAAACTGTTAAGAATTTGAGACAGTCTGAAGTATTATGATTTTCTGAATTTATGCTACTGAGGGCTCCTAGAGCAAAACCCAGTCTTTTGTCAAAGCAAGACTTAATCTCTCTTCTTTCCTCACTACTTACAGGAGCAAAAGTCACTTAGGCTGAGAAATGCACTGGAAGAGAGAGATGGTTTGCAAGGGAATTGGTAGAGTTCCTCAATGAAAAATCAAAACAAAACAATTAAACAAAACAAACAAAACTCAGACCAAAACCAAAAACCAACCAAAAAAACCCCCGAAACAATAAACCTCCTCAGTTTCCCAGTGTTGTGACATCTTTGTGAGTTGTACAAAGCCAAAACTGGGCTTATAATTAATTTCAGTTACACACTTTAGGTGTTCTAAATTTATTTTCTCTAACAGTAACCTTTCTAGATCAAGTTGAGGAAAATGGCTCAGGTTACGTAGTTTGCAGCAAAGACTCTAAAAAATTAGTCTTCTACGAACTGCTCTTCCTTGAAAGCCCCTTTCTGCTCTTATCAGGCAACTCTGTTCCTCACATTGCATCCTTCTCAAGGAGTCCTGCAATTACAGAATAAAATTACAGGCTGAAGTAATATTGAAATTGGTTTCACAAGGTTCATTGAGCTAAATTGTTATGAATGGTTCTCTTCACCTTTGCTGGAAAATTTACTTTAAAGACAAAAGAGTAACTTTCACCAAAGCACAATATACACCAGACAGCTTGATGTTGAATGTTCCTTTAGCAAAAATGTGAAACTCCTGCACTGTGATAAAGGACAAAGATCTCTCTTTTTTCTCTTGATTTAGCATTTACTAGGAAGTTGCACCTAAGTAAAGCCCCATAGGACCTGATTAGTTGTGATGAATTAACATCAGACACTAATGGTTTTTACCTGTCTGGTTGGCATCAAAATCATCAGTCCCTGAGCTTATCAGAAATGCTGTGTGCAAGTTTCTGGCCTTCCTGATATTTCCATGATGCTAATTGCTACCATTAGCAACTTGCCTCCTCACCAGAGATGCTTCTAAAGGACAAAGTTGTTGGATTGGTTTTTGGGTGATAAGTGTGCCATCTGCTTTCCTTTTACAGCCCCTAGTCAGATAGATTCATCAGTGCCATTTTAAAGAAGTGCCAGAGGGGAGAAGAAAAAGGGTTCTTTGCCAGATGTTACCCAATATTTTATGATAGGCCAGATAAATTGATGGTGATTAGAAAACTGTTGCCTTTTCACTCTTCTCTTGGTTACATTTCAAAAGAACGTCTTCAGTAATAGCTACAGGCATCAAAAAGCAGACTGTCAGGCTAATTGTTTCAGCCTTATGTTACAGCAAGGACAGAGTTATGCATTCTTAATCCATTTCAGCTTGTGGGGATTGCGAACCTACCTTTGTGGTGGGAAGGGCTCAGCAGAGTCTTCAAACACATCAGAGAAATAGCTGTGACTCAGCTGTACTTCTCCTTTCAGTCCTATTTCCTTCATACTGTTTTAATTTCTTTTCTCTGCACTCTCCCAGCTAATCCAAGCCGCAGGGACGGTGGTTTTAGAGGGTTTCCCATTTCTCATCGTCTACCTCCTCAGGTGGCTGCATGAAGGAGAGGCAGATAAACAGACTCTTCTTGAGTAGGGCCCGAGTGAGGATGAGTAGGGAAGAGAAGGGAGAAATGTTGCTCCTAAGCACTCTCATGCAGCCCAGAGTATCATTTGAGGTCACACCAGACAAACCAAACCTCAAACCACAAAGTAGATGAAATTTTAATCTGATATTCTCCATAGGACTCAGGTTTATCTGAAACTAAATGTCAGGCCAGTGTGAAATCTGTGATTCTCTGCAGGTACCAAAGCCCCAGTGGGGATTGAATTTCTCTCCTGAAAACAAGTAATGTTAACCACCTTGCACAGAAAATCTGGAAGTTAAGGGAAGGGCAGTGCAAAACCGCTTTTCAGTTTTATGGCGAGTTGCTCTGCTTATCATGAGAGGCTGTCCACGGCAGCTCAGGTAAGTTTTTTAAAGGAAGATACTGATGCTCCAGAACACCAAGGGGAAAGCTCAGGTTTATAAGTGTATTACTGAATATTAGCCACTAAACTGAGCAGCAATAAAACATCATCAGTGGGTGGGAGGGTTTTCTCACCCTTAACTTCCAACACCTGCTGAGCAGTAAGGTGTGTAGAAAAAAGCTGTATTCCTCGTGGGTAAATCAGGGAGCAAGTATAGATTCAAACTCAAATTTCACAACTGTTGAGTTGCCATTTAATTGAATATAAGTAGAGTGAAATTTCCCATATTGTGAAGTTCACATCTGAGGTCTTCAGCTTAGACCTGAATTAAAATTTTCCTGACTTTGAAAGTTTCTTCAAGTACCTGGTTCAGTCATAGACCTGAGGGTTTCCCCCACTCTATGTTCTGAGGGAGTCCCACTAGCAGCTGAGGTCACTTGGCCTGTTCTTCCTGGGGAAGAGGACATTGAGGGGAGAACTCATTGCAGTTACAACTCCCTCATGAGGGGAAGAGGAGGGGCAATCACTGGTTTCTTCTCTTTGGTGAGCAGTGACAGGACCCAAGGGAACAGCATGAAGCTGTGTCAGGGGAGGTTTAAGTCAGATACAAGGAAAAGTGTCTTCCCCCAGAGGGTGGTTGGGCACTGGAACAGGCTCCCCAGGGAAGTGGTCACAGCACCAAGCCTGGTGGAGTTCAAGAAGCATTTGGGCAACACTCTCAGGCACATGCTGTGATTTTTGGGGTGTCCTGTGCAGAGCCAGGAGCTGGACTTCAATGATCCTTGTGAGTCTCTTCCAACTCAGCATAATCTATGATTCATCCTGCCCATGACCCAAGACCCTATTTCAGCTCCCAGGGCTATCAGCCCCTGTCCCAGTAATGCCATAACTGGGCTGATGTCCAGCTTCCCACGGCCCTGCCTTGCCATGGGCCACCTGAGACATCCCTCTCTCTACACTGCTACCCAGCCATCTCATGGCCTTGTCTGACCGAGGCTGCCTCCAGTACATGCTGCAGCGTAACACATGCCCATCCACAGTGATAAACCTCATTGCTTCTCACCGAGAGTGGTGGAAAAACAGTTCCTGCAGTTTTCTGCTAGAACAGAATGCTGTAAGCACATGCAGACACATTAATTTGAGAAATCTGAACTAGTGCAATCCTGTTGAAATATTATGATGTTGAGTGTATTTTTGCCAAGCACAAAAATATTGTGGAGGCTGCACGTGGGATGGAAGTCGCATAAATATACGCATAAATATAAGGCAAGAGGAGCAATCGGGCTTCCTTTTTTTTTTTTTTTTTAAAAAAAAAAAAAAAAAAAAAAAGCAAACAAAAGGGAAAAAAAGGTTGTTTTGTAAATTTTATAAATGGCAGTGTGACTCCTTCCCACAGAAAGTTCATACCTTTTCGAAGAGTTGTGTATAATCTTTATGGCTCTATTAAAGGTGAGTTAGTTTTCAAGGAACTAATTATTATCAAATGGTTGCCCTAGCAACACAAAGAGGGTTAACATAGTAGCCTCTTCTAAACAAATTGAAATATAGCCAGTCTAAAGCTTCGTAGGGCTGGGGATTTTAAAGCCAAATAAGAAAACATAAACTTCTTCCTTCACTTAATGAGCTGCTGCCATCACAAGAAGTCTAAGGTAGGTCAGACCCTGAGGGTTTTGGCGTTGTCTTATTCCTGCTGCAAGATGTCTTGTTTGCTTTACTCTGCCACTGAAAGTTTGAGGAAGGAAATTAATAAAGATTAAACTACACAGTACCCATGTAGTTCACAATCTTGTCACACCTGCTTTGTGCGGATACGGAGGGAATCAGGCATCTGGGAACTAAGAAAGATTCCCAAGCTAATTCTTTTTCCATGGGGTATTGTAGAAATCATATGACTCTCTCTGTCCCCAAATTATCCATCACACTGGGCCAGAAAAGGGAACATCCCCTATTTGTTTGCCTTCTGATAAGATTTATCATCACTAAATTATTTAGATATAGCTTGATACTATTCATATGGAGCTCCAGAAACCTCTCTGAATCAAGAAAGCATAGAATATTTTTCACAGTATGACTGTGAGATCAGTAAGTAATTTTGCCAGTAGCAAGAGATGACTGAAGCACTAGGAAAAAATCGTATGCCCAGTAGGTCACAAATTCCTGATGGATCTGAGTGTTGCTGTTTCTGTCACTGTATTTTATTCATGTCTCTTTCTCTGTTTTCCTTCGGATGGAGTGAGTAAGAGTGGAAAACTATTTGTACAGTGGGTCATGTTCCACAGACTTAGAAAGCACAGCTAAACAATTTCCTAATCTCATGATAGTGCCATTGTTGTTGAATCAGATTTTGAAACAATTCCTAAACATTTAACGTTTTCCCCAGAAGCCACAGTACCCAACTCAAAGGCCTATACAAGAGTAAGTGTTTGTTTGAAAGGCTGAAATGGATTTTTAATCCACCAGGTTGTGGTGAAAAGCCTGAAAAAACCCTTTTGAACCCTAGTGAGTGCTACATGCTCACCCTTTCTTCTCTCACCCGATGTCCCCTCAAGAATATTAAATGAATCCCAAATGCAACTGAAGGAACACCAATAAACCTCAGACAACTTCATGTCTTCCAAAACACACTGTCATACTTCCAGAAAATCTGCATCATTTTTAGGAGTCCATATAGAAAAACTGGAATTCTTAATTTCAATCCTATATCATAAAGGTTGAATCATAATATTAACTTTAAAATGGACCTCCATTTTTGCATAATGTTTCACATAAAAGTTATTTCTGAATGGTGGTTTTTTTATGAGTCTCACTAACAAAATAATAACACTGGCCATGGAGTACCAAACTTTATGACTCCTATCACCAAGGTTTCACTTCAAATGATGTTTCTCAGAGCCTACCCTCATGCCTCCACCGTCTCTCTGTAATTGCCCTACACAACTGCTGGGCAGCTGCTGTGGAAGCTGGTGAAGTCTCCACGGCTCAGAGGGGAAGGGAGCTTCCTCCCTCAGAAACTCTGGCTCCAACTCCTCAGGCTGCCCTGGCTTCTGCCCAGGTGGGGGTTTGTGCTCCCTCAGTATCTCACCCAAGTATTTGATGTCCTCAGGGGACCTGTGCTGCTGCTGTGACATGAGTGACCCTGTCAGTTCCCAGGAGCAAAGTCAAAACGTTTTCATACCTGCAAGTGCATGTGTAACTCTTTTTTTCTGGGGGATGCTTGACTTGGTCAAAACTGGAGGCCTCTGATGATAACTCCCATGAAAAAATGGTTTCTGTTGGGATAGTTATGAAGAGAATGATTTCTTCTTTATCTATAAGCTAATGAAGCTAAAATGACACTAAAAAGATAATATTTATGCAGAAGGTATTTAAATCTGCTGAAATAAGAAACTAAGAAAAAGTACCTAACTATAATTAACTAGCAGAAAGGTTTGCCCTTAATATTTTATACTGCATTTTAAGCTGACTGAACAATTCAGGATGAAACAATTACAATTCATGTACCTTTTGTTTCCTGAAAAGAGCAGAAGCTTCCTTCAAACCCTGTATTTTCTAAGAAACACTTACATATATGCATGTAATCATTTCTTGGAAGATCAGTTGTGCATCAGTTGTATAGAGGATTTTTGCACAAGAAATGATAGTCTGTTAACGAATCCAGTTTTCTTTACAAGGAATTACTGTGAATTAGGACAGAAGCTAAACATTAAACATTTATGCCACTGACATATTTCAAAGAGAACTTGATTTACTATACATGATGTAAAATTTCTTGAGGGACCTATGGAATTGTAATTCAGACGTATGATGGAAAGATAAGATTACATATTGCTGCTATCTTTTTCAGTTTGTTTATTTTTGTTTTTTGTTTGTTTTTTTTTTTTAAATACAATTTATAATTTCTTTTAATAGTTGCTTGTGTTTTATGAAGACTTCACCAGTCAGAAAAACTCCCAGTGAAGACAAAAGCCCTGGGCTGCTCTGCTGCTCTTCTAGACTTGTTTTCTCTTCAGCAGCTGCATATATAACAAAGTTCATGTCCTCTAGGGAAAAATATAATATTCTTCTCCATACCTCATCAGGATAAGTGTGATTCTGAGACATATCTTTTCAAGAAGAGAGCACTGAGAGAGTGGAGAGGTGAAGATGTTTTTCAGCCTCTTCTGTGCACTGCAACTTCTGGGTTAATCTGGTAGCTAGAGTTTCCTTCCATGTCTATTTTTCCTCTTTATCCAGACCCTCAGCACTGCCTGACTTGACTGCCATATCCCTGAGCTCACCACAATGCTTTTGAAATGGTGTCTGTATCCTGAGCTCAGGCTTTGCCACACAGCACCTCCTACTCTGGCACAACATCTGGAAGAGGCACTTCTGTGAGCTTATCTCCCACACTGCCAGTGCCGCCAAGGTGACAGTCCTGAATAAATCATGTTTTTTGGAAGTCTCTGTGTGCTGCTTTAGCCTTTTTATGCATGCAGATAGGGCCAGGATGTGGCTGAGAGCCTCGCTCAATAAATCAACCTGGAAGATTGACATGGCTTCTAACTAGTGTAGCACACACTTGAAACTGTTCACATACGCAAACAGCAGGCACTCAGACATGCTGATGTGCATCTGAAACAAAAGCAAATTGTCCAAAGTCCCTTTTCTGTCAGTAAGTCTGACCTAGAAACTCACATGAGAAGTGAAAGTGCTGTCAGAGAGATGGTTAGGCACTGTATTTTAAATAAAAATTGAGAAGAGTTCTTCTCAGCAGAAATCTTAGTTTTTGGAGGAAAATGAGAATTGTCCTTGCAGATTGCCGGGGTACATCTACTGCCACTGATTACTGCTATCCATTTTGCTGCCACTCAGGGCCAACTGCAAATGTTTGAACCATGAGTCAAATTTCCAGGCTAACCAGCAGTGATTTCTCAATCTAAGATTGAAAAGACAAAGCAATCATTGTCTTTTCGCTTTTTATTCTGCTTGTGGACATTTTAAAAATCAGGTGTTCAATCTTTTTTCTGTAGCCAGCGTAGATAAAAACAGATTTTAAGATAAGAAAAGCTGGTTTTTTTGGTGCAACACCTCAGGTTCATTTTTAAACCAAAAGCAGGTAAAGAAAAAGAAAAAGAATTTACTCTGTTAGTATATATTAAAATTAAAGGGCTTTCCCCCAGCTGAATTTAACAACAAAACATTCAAAGGAATTAGAAACAAATACAAAAATCCTCTGAATTTCAATAGAAGGTGACAGGAAAAAAAAAGGAAGGATTCATTTGTTTAGTAACTATCAAAGTATTTGCTTGAAATATTAATTCAAACATTCATTTTCAATTTGTTTGTTTGGTTTGCTTTTTTGCTTTGGAAATGTTTAGCTAATGTATGAAAGACTGACTTTTCTTCTTGAAACAATCATTTTCATGTAAAAAAACACTACCTTTAAACAGTTATTTAATAATAAAAAACACTTCAGTTAGAACAAGCTGTTCTCGATTGACCCTTTTTTCCCCCTGCAATTTCTCTATACTTTTAAAATCATAAACTTCATTTCTACCCAAGATATTATTATGTCTTAACCACTCAGCTGAATGTTCACTGTTTGTCAGTTCTTTCTATGGTTAACCTACAGTGCAGATAATACTGATTTCTTCCATAAGGAAGGTTATTGCAGACATTCCTCCAATGTTTCCTGCTCTGTTTTATTTGGAAATGCAAAATGATATAATTTCTGGTAGCACTAGTTCAGGATAATATTTAAAAATTAAAGCATAAATAATGAGGATTTCTTTCTGGTCCTCAAAGAAGTAGTTTTGGAGTTGGTGGAAATGTTAAAGCTGCCACAGTTGGTGTTCTTGCAGTAAAACATAAACTGTGCTGGAAGGTATTACTTCAAATAATAAGTTGCTGCTTTTGAAAACCAGGCTGTGATTTCAATTATACACTCAGTTATTCAAAACTGCTATTCTCCATGATGTAATTGAAATAAAAATCCGAACGAGAATATTCATTAAATTACCACTTCGACTCATCTGATTCATTGATTAAAAAAAACCAAATTCTTTCACAAAGCTCATTCTTCTAAGGACCTTAACAAACATATAAGTTAATTAGCATCAAGTATGATAAATGAAACGTAATAATGTGTGTAGGAATTAATTATGAAATTTTGTGAATAATCACATCTTAAGTAGCTAAGGAATTAATGGTCTTTAACTACAGCAGAGATTAGTAACTGCAAATGAATGATCTTTGTAAATTCTTGAAAGAGGACAATCATTTGCCTAAATCAAGATTCCTTTAAGCTGATGAACACTTTAAATAATCTTTTTGGCTTTAATCATTTGTTTCTTAGAAGTATTTGTGACATTCTTTTTTTCCCTATGTTTATCATCAAGTTGGAATGATTGATATAATTTGTATTGAATTTTTTGCCTTAAAAATTCATGTAAAATCCAACAACGTAAACCTTGAAACAACTGCTACAGAGCTAGAATGAAAATGTCATTAAATTCCACTTAGATTGAAAATCTAACAATGGTTAATTTATTTGCTTGCTGTCAATCCTGTAGGATTTCCTTGAGGCAAGGAAATTAAAAAACAGTTTAATTTTTTTGTTGAAAGGCAGGATGAAAAAAATAATTTGAGTACAGGGAAAGTGTGCTATTCTGGATCTTGATGTCCTTAAAAACTATTAAATATTTTAGAATAGAGTTGAAGAAAATAAAACTGCTGTTTTTAAATGCCAAACTGCCACTTTTAAAACTGCCACAACAGTCATAGTAATTTCTATGTTGGGAATAATTTTAGAAAAACAAAGCAATTTGGGGTTAACTTGGTTTTCTCCAAATGAAAGAATTTTCTGAAATTGAAATGGCCCATTGGTTCACAAACCTGACTTCACTCAAGTAAAGTAATGACTGTCCTTTTAAATGTCCCTAGGCATCCTTTGCCACTTCAGAATATGTATGAAAATATGTGTATCAATAAACACATACATATACATTTAACGTGAAAATGTCAGCTAGTTCTATTAAGAATAAAGTTTTTTTCCCCAAAAGAATCTGAAAAGATTCTGTTAAATGCGTGACATAAACCAAACTGTAAAAATCCATAAACCCCTCATTTTCCATGATGATTTGACTACTATCTCTTGTTTCTCTACACCTGGTCTAGGAAGGCATTTTTTCATCAAAGCTTTTGTCTTGGGTCTTTCAGAGGATGACTCACAGAGCTCCGCCTCCCTCCTGAACCTGTTTCCTTCTGTTCAAAAGAAAATGCCAGGTTGTCCTGCTGGGATGTTCATTCCCAGCTATCAGACATATGGACCGGTGCCTGGGATTAGCTACCCTGAAGATTAAGTGAAGTCATAATTAGGGTGTGTGTCTGTCATTGCTTCAGGTTTCCTGTGCACCTTTCAGCCTTCCCACTGGACTCATTCTGCTTTGGGTTTTGGTTTCTGGCTTTTGGTTTTGGTTTGACTTTTTAAAGGTACACATTCTTTGTTTTGTTTTGTTTTGTTTTTTTAAAGGTATGTATTTTTTAAAGGATGCATTCTCAACAACTCTGAAAAGCAGCATTGTTATCCCTACCCCTGAAATCCATAACCCACACTGGATTCCTCTGTCTGTCAGGATATAGGTCACATCTGGTTTGTTGAACATAGCCAAATGTACCATTCCAGGCCAGCAATGATGCAAAACACCACAGCCGGAGGACAAGCACAAGCCCTGTGCACAGCACTCACACAAGGAAAACAGTCACAGCCGTCATCATCCTTTCTGTCAGTCCCCCAGAGCAACCAACGCCCTTGGAGAGGTGCATCCAGCCTGCTACCACATGGGGTGGCAAAGTTCATATGGCCTGGAAGCAGCAGTGTTGCTTTCAGGGAAGTGAGGTCAGCATGACTAAGTGCTATTCTCAAATAAAATAAGTCTGTTTCCCCAGAGGTTGGGTTTGACAGCAAAACTCCCTACAGTTCTGTTCCACATTTAAGTAGGGATTCTTTGCAAGGATGTGAGGCAAGGTCCTGTAATACACATCAACACTCACTTTATTCTCTACATCACAATTTAGTGTGGGTCACATGTCGTGTGCAGAGGCTTTCATAGCCCCCCATCAGGGCTCTGAAGGTACCAAAATGCCATAACTGCAGGCTCACGTAGAGCTGTACCCCCTCCAACCCTTGGCCTCAGGGGCTATCTCATCCCTCCCTGAGCTCTGCCATGAAGTGGTGGTCCCATTCCCACCTCCTGGGTGCTCCCCAGTCCTGGATCTCCCCTTGCTGTTTGTGAAGCTGTTGATAGAACCCTTGGTGAGAGCCCAGCCAGCTGGAGGTCACCTTTGATTCACCCTCTCCCCACACACTGCTCCCTGGCACCTTTAATTACTTGATCTTCTCAGTGTTAAATGAGAGACCAGACAAGGACATAACCTTGCTCAGTTTTAGCAAGCTTCCTGTTTAATTGTTCACCCAGATGTTTGAAAGCAGTCAAACTAGGCTCCCTGAGGACTGCCCAGAAAGCCTGTTATTATCTCTCTGCTGTTTACCAATTGTACTCTCTTGACGTTGGTGACAGCTGAAATTAGTTAGGCAAAAATGATAGAAAAGTATTCTGACAGACAACACAAAAGGTGGTTTAAAGATAATGCCTGAATGTTACTCCAGAAAGAAGAGTCAACCATAGGCACACCTGAAGAGTACACGTAAATGATCTTTATTTATTGCACATGCTGTTCTCATTTCAGGTTTCAGATGTTCCCCCCATATTTTAATGATAGTTTTGACGGTAATTTCAAAGGGATTTCTATCTGCAGTCTTACTACTTAAAATCTTTATGATATCAGGGGAGGCACTTTGCATAACATTAGGTCCTTACCTAGAAATCACTGATAGTTGTGAAAAAATTCAGATGATTTGACATCTTTTGGGTCCCTTCCTCCATTAAGGTGCTCTACAGAGATGACAGTACAGATCAGACAGTTCAATTTGTCATATGCTGTTGGTTCTTTCATTCTTTCTCTTTTTCCTGAACAAAGGACAGGTCAAAAAAAGGAATATCCTTCCCCCCTCAAAAAAAAACTCTTTACACACATTTTGTATTTAGTTATTCATATTAATAATTGCTCTCAATTTTAAATTTTATCTCACTCTTCCAAAAGATTTCATTCAGTCTTTACAACTGTAATTTCACTACAGTTCAGTAAGAAAAAGAATCTGGCAATTGAAAGCTCAAAACTCATTAGACTGGGTCAAACAATAATACTTTCTGACCTAGAGAACCTTTATGCTCCATCTTTCCACCCACAAATGGAACTTTCCCAAAAGTAGGATATGAAATTACAAATGCCCCTTTTTTTGACCTGCTCTTTAACAAAACCTGTTTGTTTGGCATGTAAGGGAGCTGTACAGCCCAGGAATGACCCTTAGCTTTCTTTGTTAGAAGTAATTGTGTGACTAATCCAACAAAATTCTTCTGTTTTCCTCTGAATGTTTCTGTGTGGTCTCACCAGACCAGATATAAAACCAGGTAAGAAAATGACCCTCCGATAGCTGAACAAAATTCAAATGCAGTTTGAGAGACCATAAAAATGACTTAATCATTGCAATGAGTGAGTGATTTTTAAAATTTTCATCCAAATCAGGTAGAAAGAAGTACCAATACAGAGTCTAGACTAAAAAACAGAGCTACATAAAGAGGCTGGGATCTTGCAAAGCATCAGGAAACACTCTTTAGTGTTGATATATTAAACCTTATCATGCAGATTCTAGACTGTAGCTCCAGAAAACAAGCACTGTGATTTCTGCTCCGTCTGAAGAAATTGCAGCATAGCAGGTGCTGGATGGCAGCTATGGGCAATGTCTGTGAAAAAGGTATCGAGTCAAATCAGAACAGCTCTGCACCATGGGATGCTGATCCTTATGGGCACTAACAGAAAATTGTGGACACCTAAACAATTGTAAAACACACTGAAGTCAGAGTGCTAAACTAGAGGAAAAAACATGAATTTTATGCAGCACAAATAATTGTAGGGACACTCCCAAGCAACTCACTCCGAGAAAGGTACATTAAGCCAAGTTGACGGCAAGTTTCACTCACTAGAAACCAATGAGCTAAATAATTAGCTGTGCAGTGTGTGGGTGCCAAAAGCAGAGAATTGACAATGAACTTCTGACTTCACCCGTACAAGCTGTGGAATACCTTTGGCACTTATGAATGTGTGAGTGAAACAAGCTGGAAGCCAGCTCTTTTTTTTTTCCAAAACACGCACTCTAGCAGTCTGGTGCTATTGCCTTATCTTGTCATGGTAATTTGCAACGTACTACTATCACATTTCAGCAAACAGGAGTGTTTAAGACCAGACAATACCAGTATACCAGACTTGTCACTTCTATTCCTCATCTTAGTGATGCAATAGTGTGAAATCCTATAGGTGATCAAACAGAGAAGTTAACCTTATCTTAGGATAGAGAAAAAAGTATATACTTCATCATCTTCTCCAGCAACAGATAAAGATTAAAAGCCTACAAGAACAAAAAATGTCCTTTTCTCATTACCTAAGTTTTGTTACAAGAAGTAAAACATCATTGATCAAACAAAACCTCCAGAATATTACTCTGTCACTCAGTGAGTCAATTTTGGTTTATTACATGTTTGTAATGTTCAAAAGACTTGTCTCTCCTCAGACAAAACACATTTTCTCTTTGGGAATCTGTGAAAGATTGCAAACAGATTTAATAAGCTGAACTAGATAGCACCTGTTTTGAAGCACAGGTACACATGTAATGTTTAGTTGCTGTTGTAGTACAGTGATGTTTCTCTCTTGAAATCATCATTTTATGTGCAGTTACAGCACTGAGGGACCATCCTGTACCTCTCTCCTCAGTGCATATGATGAAAGATCTGATGCCCAAAACACACGTGGTAACCCAACTGAAAGAACTTAAGTATTTAGAAGATTTTCTCTCAAATTTCTTTTGTCTGTGAGCTGTTCTATGAAGCAATTGTTAACAAGAAGAAAGCTGTAGTGAGAGCAGCTATAGGCATAGGAGCAGCTGTAAAACACAAGGGAGGCTCCAACTGAAGGTCAAACCATACTGCACGTGCCAGAGGTAGTTCCCCAGACAGGAGGGCAAAGAACTGACTGAGGTATTGGAGACACTGAGGGTGAACAGAAACAAAATTCACATATTTTCTCCCTGCTTTCAGCATCACAGTTGTTAAACCAGCACAGGAATAGTCATAAAACAGTTGGACTGAAGTTTGGAGTCATAAAACTGTAATTTTTAAATTGCCTGTGTTGCTCTTATGAATTTCCATTAGTCATCAGAACATATGGTTATCCCTGAAACAAGCTACTACCTTGGCTAGATGGTACCAAGCTTTCAGAAGGATCAATAAACATAGGATGCAATAAAGAAAAGCAAACCCAGATAGCCTGCACTACCACTTTATTTTACTTTGAAGTAGCTGGAGGGTGGAAGAAGAGAAGAAAATGGAACTCAATTGTCTCTAAAGATTTTTTAGATTGTTTGATCTAAATGGCTACAATATTTTGGCATATTTATTGTCCAAGGCAGACAGTGAAGTTCAGACCTAAAGTGACCACTGTACATTTCTGGAATTTATACAATGAAGGGCAGATCAAAGGAGCAATTGAATTTACATTAGGTGAGCAAACAAGGCTCTGTTGGGCTGTTCTTGCAAGGATGAAAAAAAAAATGTTAGTGAAAAATATGTTGGAGTAAAAGAAATAGAAGGAGAAAACCCAAACGAAGTATAAGGAGATTCCTCTATTATGTAAACTGTCACAATGCTAAAGAACTTATATTTCAGTTAATGCCAGCTATGATCTAAAACAAAAAATTCAGAAGTAAGTAACTGCTAATCTTCTAGTTAGTCAAGTTATTTTGCAAGTGGTGTAGACTTCCTGGTCACCATAAAAGTTTATACTCTCTTGCTAATGTTTAACATATTATTTTGTTATAAGACGGGAGAAATGCTAAAGCTGTGTTGATATCAACTACAGCTAAAATATGTCTCACACCACATTTTTTCTGTTACATTTTGATTACACCAGTGCTGAATCTTGAGGTAAAAAAAGTACTTAACACATTAACTGTTATGGGCTGAAGCCAATTCTGTTGTGCAGAAGATGATACAAGCACAAGGTGCCAGTGAGTGATAGAAGATTATACACCAGCAGGGAAGTGTCTGGAAATCCTTTGACTGCTACATTTCATAATTTATAAATCATGTAATATTGAAAGTTTAGATTTTCAGGATAATACTGATTTATGACTGGATGTCCCTGAAGAACTTTTTTAGTTTTTTTTTCTATGGTTTTTCTAATTAAAGTAAATTTTTAGATTCTTTATTGACAGCATTTTGTTGTCTCAATTCTTTATCTTCTGTCGAGTATTTGATTAGGTCTAGCACAAATAATCCGCAGTAGTTTCAATCCTGGAGTAGCTGGGAGCAGTACTTACAGTGCCCTGTCACCAAAATAGGCTCCAAATGCCTGCACTGCATTAGGCAACAGCAGCAGCTTCCCTGTGAGTGGGAGAGGGCAAAGGGCTGCACAGACCTCACTACACTCACTCTGAGGAAATCAAGTTACAGTACTACAGACTGCTCCCCGTCCACTTACCAGCAAGTCACTAGGATGGCATAGTCCCTCTGCTTAATTTAAACACCTAACTGTGGGATGCCTCAGCTTCAGACTCTCTGAATTACCCCTCAGGGGCTTTTAAACTGCATTCATGCACCTTTCTCAAGGACATTTCATGGAGATTAGAGTCGTTATTCAGGTACCTAACTTAGATGGCTAAAGTCAAGCAATGTCAATGCTGCCTTATAATGACTAAAAGAATTAGCCTTGTAACCTTTAACTGGCACCAACAAGCTGTTAATCACAATTAAAGTGGTTTCTCAAAAAATAGTTTGCCCACTAGAAGATACTGTAATTCCTGCAGTTAATTTCTCTGTAAGCTTATGGTACATTCCAAGTTTAAAACAATTAAGACATCAAACTTTTATCTGCCCAGTGTTATAAGTTAAAATACTGTGATCTGGAGCCTGAGGGAAGAACATCAAGTCAACGGATAGTGTATCCACAGGAAGTCTGCATATGAGCTATAGAAAAAAAGAGTTTACAAACTTAGATAAACTTAACTTTTTGTACTTCTAAATGGAGACTGTGTGTCATGTGACACATTAAAGTAAGATATTTCTCTCAACAAGGAAATGCAGCACCCTGTATACCTTTAAATAAAGTGCTCTGAATGACAATGTTATCACAGGAAAGCTAAGATTATGAAAGTGCAACCAGGGGAAGACTGTGGAGCTAAACTGTTGAGTGCTCCAGTGGTGAAGAGAAGGTCCTTCAGCTCTGGAACACTCTGTTACCACAGGAAAAATATAAACCAATTCAAATAGGCTCTGGATATTTTTAAAATTATATTGAATTTTTAAAACACCCTCTTTTTAGCCTCTCCCAGCATTGAGCATATTGATTTGACTACACTTACATTAAAGGAAAGCACTCTTCATGTCATCGTGTGGATGAATGTTTTCCCCTGTGTGTCAATAGATCGCTCAGCTTTTATAGCTCCCTCACAAGTCTTTTCTTTTTCTCTTTGGTCTGTCTTCAGCTGGATGGGAGTTGAAAAACCCGGTGACAGCTCCGGGCTCAAATCCTTGGGGATCAAAACTTATGAGAAAGCATTTCTTCAGCTGTCATTTTCACAAGACATTTATCAGATATGTGTCTAAAATCATGGAACAAGAAATAGCCCTCTGTTCTCCAAGTAAGGAGCAATAGTGGTACTGACAGAAAAATACTATTCAGAATCTGGTTAATTGGTGATAATAATCCAAAATTTCTTAAATATGGACAAACGAAGAGCTCTATCTTTTGCAGCCCAATTCTTTATTCATTTCTTACAGAGGAGGATTCCAGGCTCATTGGTTTTTCAGTTTACCTTTGATCTCTCATTGACTGTGAATGAGTCTGATCATGTTTCCTTCCTATTAATTGGCTACTTTCCAAACTAGAGCATATTGCCTTCCCTGCTAGTATTCAGCATCTGTATCCTTGGAATTATTCACAGGACAAAAAGTATGGCTACAGAGGGTAGAATAAAATTATGATTTTATTCTACATAAGACTTTGGAGAAAACCCCACCTTTACTGCATGGTTATATTCCATAGGTATCCTGTTTGGTGACTCTAAGCTAATGAAACACATTCATTATTGTTAATGCCTAACTAATACACCTGTGGTCAACCCAGAGTGTTTATATTTTGTACTCATCCTGCCACAGACTACTGCTACTTTTGTTAATGGGCCCTTGCTTCTCTCAACACCCTGTCTTTAATAACCAAACCTCAATAACTCTATTACAGGGGAAGGATTTTCGTTGTTGTGAAACTGGTTTGCATGAGAACAGAGTAAGCCATGCTGCTTCCTCATGGAGGCTGCATCCTGAAAGATAATGCACTAGAGAGATTCAGATTACTTTTTGTGCATCGTTATGATGCCTCAGTGTAGCCTCTATATACCAAATTTTACCCCTGTTCTGTTCCATACAGGCTATTCTGGCCTGTTATATCTTAAACAGACACACTGCTAAGGCTTCTGTCTACTCTGAAATCTTTCTTTCTTTGCCATCTGTCTGCCTGTCTGTCCACTCTTCCTTCAGCTATGTTTTTTAAAGCAGAGACCATCCCTCTGAAGCAGTTTAGGATGCACTAAAGACCATCACCTAGTAGGCAAATATAATTAACAATGTTATAATTTCTGTTTTGCCAGGCACACTAATTTTATTTTTTTTGTATGCTGGTTAAGTATTTTAATAACAAAGCACTTTAGAAGTTCTTTTCAAATTTAAATTGTTGGAAAATAGAGCTTTTTTTATTTGTAATTTATTATTTATTTCCCAGCAGTCTTGAACTGTCATGTAATGCTCTCTGTAATACAATAAATCAGTTTTTTCAAAGTCAGGGATGTTTTGGGGAAACTTCAAGGAGAAGAAAACAACACCATATTGGCATAAAAAATCTAAGGTAAATGAGCAACAGTCCCACCTCAACGTCATGCATATACTAACTGGCCTATCTGTAGTCACTATACTGGGAATAAAGCCACTGGATTTGGGAAACATCAGCTCATTTAAACTGCCTCAAAAAGTTTTGAAAATGTGCCTCTCACTCAATTTTTAAAAGAACAAATATCAAGGTGTGAAGGCAATAGATACAAAAGCACTGTTGAGGGAGATGTTAACATTGTCCAAATACCAGCTGCCAGATAACCAGAAATGAGAAATAACATCTGATAACTGCTCTCATGATGATCAACTTCAGAAGTCTAAAAATCAGACTCTAATTTTAAAATGTAGAATTTCCATTGACACATGGAGAAAGAAAGCTTGGAAAAGAAAAAAAATGATAAAAGATGACCTTTGATGTTGTAATTATGCTCAAAAAACAAATATACTGATCACTGATAAAAAAAAAAGAATAGAGAAAAGAGAAACAATCAACCTATAAGTAAACTTCAGATCTTAAATCAACTGCATAGGAGAATCATAGAATCATAGAATCATAGAATCATAGAATCATAGAATCATAGAATAGATTGGGTTGGAAAAGACCTCCAAGATCATCAAGTCCAACCCCTGATCCAACTCCAATTACTATATCATGGCACTAAGGGCCACATCCAATCTCTGCTTAAAAACCTCCAGGGATGGTGAATCCACCACCTCTCTGGGT
>NW_020956060.1:180662-186493 GCF_003031625.1 Empidonax traillii
AGGTGGGTCACCTGATCGTAAAAGGAAATCAGGTTGGTCAAACAGGATCTGCCCTTCCTAAACCCATGTTGGCTGGGTCTGATCCCTTGTCCATCCTGTAGCTGCTGTGTGATTGCACACAGGATGATCTGCTCCATAACTCTGCCAGGCACCGAGCTCAGGCTGACAGGCCTGTAGTTACTAGGGTCAGCCTTGCATCCTTTTTTATGGATTGGAGTGATATTTGCCAACTTCCAATCATATGGGACCTCCCCCGTGAGCCAGGACTGTTGGAAGATGATGGAGAGTGGCTTGGCAAGCTCTTCTGCCAGCTCCCTCATTACCCTGGGATGGATCCCATCTGGTCCCATAGACTTGTGAGGATCCAGATGATTCAGTAAGTCACCAACTATTTCCTCCCGGAATACAAGGGGGAAGAAGATTTTTTTCACCAAAAAAACTAAGCAAAATAAAAACATTAAAAAAAATTGCAACAGTTGAAAAAATATAATCTGGATTAACAGAGTGAAAAAAGTGTGAATATTAATTGTCATTATTAACACTGGATGGTCATTAGACTTCTCAGATTCCTCATTGCAATGACTCCATGGATAAGGATAGGCTTTGTCCCAGAGAAATATTCCCCATGACCAGGCAAAGAGACATCCAAATGGCAGTGGACTGTAGAAGGACCCTAGCTGAACCTTGCTTTTTTACTCTAGGATTCTCCTGTAGCTCTGACATACCTTAAATCCCAGACTGTCCCTTCTCCTGTCCCACTCTTGAAGACTCTAAGATAGGAACCATCTTTTCCATATATGAATATGGAGAAAAAAAATTGGCAAAGGATTTTACAGAACCCTTTCACAAAAATTACACAGTAAAGTTTTCCTATAAGCAGGTAACCTCAAAACACACTCAAATGTGATTTTTCCATTGCCAAAACAGGCTTTTGCTTTTTCACTGAGTAAGAGAAAGGCTAATGTTCTTTTCACACCTTATTTTATGCTGGTCATACTAACCTGAGCTCTTTCCCAGTCTGTACATTTCCTGGAGACTAAAAACAAAATGATCTGTAGAATGAGTATATTCTTTGTCCCTGAACATTTTTTCAATTGATTATAAAGCAAAATCTGTTACATCAAGCTACTCTGCTGGAAAACTAACAGGGAAAAAAATTTGTTTGCTAGATGCAGGGTTTGCTGCTCTTGGTTTTTTATCAAAAGAACATTTCACCAATGAGCACAGAAGGTATCACATACAACATCCATTGGCATTTTTAGGAAAAACTGTTACAAATTTTTAATAATATACACCTATTACATGATAGTCTGTTCAAAATAAATTTTGGGTGGAATCATTTCTCTTGGGAAAATCATAGTTTAAGTAAAACTGTGGAAAGTGGTTGCCGTGACAGTATCTGATGTGTAGTCCTCTAAGCAGGGTATGCACCTTCTTTCAGAACACTTTACTGAGCAGCTGTCAAGAAAATGCAGACATTGCATGGGTTAAAATCTTACAGAAGAAAAATCAAAAGGAATAATACTGAATGACAAGATGTTTAAAACCATCCTTCTTCCATGAACTGTACAACATCCACCTGTGCTCTTATGTGCTTACCTAGTCTGACAGTTCTCTGGCAATAAAGGCCAGTCTGATCCAATGCATCACTGTCCTAACTTATTCCTGATGTCCAAATTCCAATTTCTCTTTCTATTTTGAAAGAGTCTGAATGTGAAGGCTCATCTTCAATCAGTGTGTTTCTTACCGTTGCTGAGTTCATTAAGTAGTTTGAACTGGTTTTGTCTTTGATATCTGGACACTGGGGTGCTCCATTCCTTCACAGTGCTGGACAAGGAGTAGTCAGCTCCCTGCAGCAGTTTTTGAGCAGCACTTAGGTCTGTCAGGAACAGGGAGGCAAAGGAGAGCTCAGGCAGAAAGTTTTAGACACTCACTGATGGACATGTGATGTTGAGGGATCTCATCGAGGACTCATTAACGCTCCCATTTCCACACTCCATATCCATGCAAGGTGTTCACTGACTACACAGATGGTGGTAAAGCCATTATTGCATGATTCCCAGCTACTTTCTCCTTCTTCTTTACATTTTGGTGGAAAGTATTTTCTAAAATTACTTCTGGGGTATTTTTCTGTGAAGTTTAGATTGGTTTTCAGTTGAGAAAAGTTGAGGAATGTTCTGTGGTGGTTTTGAGCAATCTACTGGATTCTGTATTTTCTGAATGACAGTTTAGGTTGAAGAACCATTTATCTGGGCTATATTCTCCGTAGACTTTCCCTTTATGCAGACGTGTGACCATTTCAAATTGCAATGCCTTTAATGGAAGACTCCATCTGTCAAACTTGCACATGGATATGTAGGCTGTCCATTTCCTCTGGGAACTGTGCTGTCAGTCCTAGTAATGAAAAACTCTATCAGATGTGTGGCCTTGGTCAGAACACCAATTCCACCAAATTCCTACACCTGTGACATCTTCTCTCGTGAGAGCTGAAGAAGGCCTAGGGAGATGTTACTACAACTGCTTTTATAAAGCAGACTGCTCATCATTGCCTCAGGATGATCAGGATCATTTTCTAGAAGTTCTTTTAAAGTAACATCAGACCTAAGGTCTAAAAAACAATATATTGTAAGCATTCAAAACAGTGGAGAAAGCATGTCATAATTCTAGGAATGGTTGTGAAATCTAGATTTTGGTGCTTACAAAAGTCTATTGTAGTACTGGAGTGTAGGTGCCTAGAAGAAGTCAGACTTTTCCATTATTTAGCAAAATTAAGCCTACCCTAAATGGTTTTTTCTTTTTCCATTGCCTTAGGTAACTGAATAGTAGAGTATGGTTCCATTGGTGCCCTGGGACTTCTGGGTGAAAACACATGCACATATACAAGAAGTCTGAACAACTATTTAATATACTTATGATTACTACAAGAATTTTGAAATATTTCTTAATAGCAGTGATAATAATAATAATAAGAAGAAGAAGAATAAGAATAAGAATAAGAATAATGATCCTCAGCTTCTTTTTCCTTTAGAAAACTGGGATTTAGGCAGGACCCCAGGATTCAGAATTACAGAGGTATAAAATAAATAAGACTAAGAATTCCTTAGGACCAAGCAGAATGTTTTACTGAGATCAACTCGAGAAAATTTTATTGAAGCAGAATATAAATATTAATCATAAGAAAACCTTTTGTCTTTCCTGAAGATGTTGTTTTTATGTTTAGGAGCAGTTTGAATGTTTTCTGTGCCTGAATCAGAGAGTAGCTATAGGTTAGACGAAGTTTACACCAACCCTTTCTTTATCTGCCTCTTTTTTTGAAAGCAAAGTGGAGTGGTGCCAATGAAGTAACTCCCTTAGAATTTGTGCTGTGCAATGTGTGTCAGCAAGCCAAGGCAAAAGGACAAATTATACCTTTTTTCTCATAGATAATAGGTATGCTGTTCACAAAACATAGTTCATTCTACGATAAGGCCGTGACTTCTTGAGATCTCTGCTAAAAAATGGCAGAAGGCTTTGTGAAGGGAGAGGATAATTACTTTTAACATTTAAGAGAAGACATACAAAGGAGTTATTATATAATTTCCCTCGGATATGAATGGGGCTGCTTTCTAATGAAGACTGGCTGAACTGGAACAATAATGGAAGAAACTATACAATATTTTCTTACGTCAAAAATCAGAGTTTTCCATTTCACACTGCTCTGTTCTTTTGGACAAGAAGCTGGCACTAAAGAATTTAATGGTAAGGTAGTTTACTTAATTTCTTTTAGGTTTCTCTTGTAGCACCTTCTCCTTTTTTTTCACAAAACAGACTGAATGACCCTTAAAAAAAGCCCCAACTTTTGTTGCACAGACTACAGTTTAGCTCCTGTTTAAATTGTCTCCTTCTTCTTCAAATTTTGGATGTCTAACCCCTGGTACCTTAAAAGTACTTACATTTAAGAACCCAGCATATGCTAATATATTCAGGATCACTATGCATTCTTACATTCAGAAGTCTCTGTATTAAAACCCTCAACCTAAACCAATATAAACCGACATGAATCCAAAGACTTCAATAGATTTCTGGCTCTGGGGAACAATGAGAATTCACTGTCATGCAATATGTATGGGAAAAATTCTTCTTATCCCACTCATTCAGTGGAGGATACAGTGCAAAATTCCCTCTCAGAAATGTGTGTGTGTATATTAATGCTAGGGAATAAAGACTTCTGATATTGAAATGCAGATACATTAAGCTCTCAGAAGCAAGAAAAATTTATGGAAAGACTTTTTTTTTAATCAATTACAGAATTCAGATGGTGAAGTGCTTTAACTCATCATCTTGTGTTTGATTGTCATGCATTAAAATGTGTTTTTAGTTTTTCTTTGACGAAACCACCAGTTATTATGGTGTTGATGAACACTGATCCAAGTTCCTTAAGTGAATTGATTTTTAAATTGGGCTTTAAAAATTATACAGAGTTGTGAAGATAATTATAAAAACAATGAGAACAGCTTTGTATTTTGTTTCTGGAACCTTCTGATACCTAAAAACAGTGCAATCTTTTATCTACTAAAACTCTGCATGTAAAATCAATTTTAATTTGCAATGATCAAACTAAATTCTAGTTTGGAGATATATTTCTTCAAGAGTTCCTATAATACTATTATCTAAATATTAAGTTGTACCTAATGGTTCTAATCTTAAATAAGAGGCTATATAGCAAATAATTCATTGCAAAAAAAAGGGCTCTTCAAGGGCTTGTTTTCATTACATGATATCACTAGAGCATATTATACAATTATTTACCATCAAAAATAATCCTAGAAGAAACCCTTCTTCCCCCAGTTTACATGTATCAACTACATAATATAGTTAAACCCTACGTTTCTGAGGCATCTACTTCACACACAAGATTACTGCAACAAATAAAAATATGTTTCACAACATCAAATAGATGTTATTCCATTTCTAGTCATAAATATAATTTCTGCCTACAGAACATTCACACTGGAAATTTAAAGAACTCTGATGTAATTGCTTTTACTCTGGGACTGTTAATTTTTCTTTTGGGCCTTCTCCATATATTTAATAAACAGTGTTAAAACCAAAATTATTTTGATAAAACTGTTTGCTGTTGTTGAACCCAATAAATTTATGTGATTTGTGGACGATGCATTTCTGAAAATGAAGGTTTATAATAGCTCATAATTTTACATTTCCAGGCCTCCTGATTTTGACCTGAATAAAATTAAAGTTTTCTCATTTCTTTATTCATATTTTGGCAATGACACAACTCAAATAACATCATACCATTTACATCCTAAAACCTGATGATAGACCTGTCAAGCCACTGTCTAATTCTGCAGATCTCTCAAATTATCAAAAATTTATCACATCGAGGAAATTACAGTCAATCCCTCCATTCATACGATGTCTCTGTGTCAGATATTTCTGAATGCTGATGTATCTTTCTTTCTAAAAAGAGCTGGTTTTAAGGATTGTTTGTGTTAATGTCCTGTATGAGCCATACATTTGAATATTTATTCTTTCGTTTCACCCTTTAGAAATCCTCAATTTATTCTATTTTTGTAACTGAGTGAAAATTATGTGGCTGCTTTTTACATTCATCAGGATTATTTAGTAGGCATGTGCATTCAGAGTGAATCAGAGAACTGTTATCCTTTCTTATTCTTCCGCTTCATGACCAATAAGTCCTGGCTTTCTTTTCTTTTCTTTTCTTTTCTTTTCTTTTCTTTTCTTTTCTTTTCTTTTCTTTTCTTTTCTTTTCTTTTCTTTTCTTTTCTTTTCTTTTCTTTTCTTTTCTTTTCTTTTCTTTTCTTTTCTTTTTT
>NW_020956060.1:187825-192275 GCF_003031625.1 Empidonax traillii
TTTTTTTTTAATTTTAGTAGGAAAGAAAAGATGTATGGAATGTATGGAACTGGGGTTCAGGAAAGGAGAATTGATAGATACAAACACATACATACCCATACAAACAAGAGTAGTGAAAGATGCAGCATGCTAATGGTCTTATTGCAGTGATTGGCATGGGCTATCAGATTAAAGTACACAGCACATAGGAATAGAGAAAGCCTGAGAGGTGAATAGAGATACTTCTGGTAATCTAGTCCAGCTACCTGACAACAATTATTTCTTGAAATGTGTCTTGTGATGTTATGCCTCTTCTAATTTTTTTGTACAAAAGGTAAGAGAAGTCTACCATGAATTTTGGGACGTACAGGCCCTAATGGAAGTAACTGCAATCTAAGCATGTAGTTATAATAAAACACTCAATTTGAGAGATGACTCAAATGCACAAGTCACACGCTGCTTAAGTACCTTCATGAATCAGAGCTTTACTCTGTTCCAATAAATCAGTAAGTCTGAACCCCCAACTAATTTTTACTGTGTTTTTTTTTGGCAGCCTCAATTATGGAAATACCTACATTACAAGCAAGTGTCATTTTGTGCTCAGTGCCATCACAATGACATGGAGAATTACTTCCTGCCCTTTGGGGTGAAGCCCCTGGTCACACTTCTGAGAACTGAGCATTCCTGACAACTACTGTGAAACAGAGCAGGGCCTTGGCTAACCTGGAGCCAGAGATTCACCAGATGGGGAGAAACATCCATGCCGTTTTGTCTCAGCTCCTATGAATACAGCAGGCTTGCAGGAACATGCTTGTCTTTATTGATAGTTTGTGATTATTGTTATTGTTATTATTGTTATTAGTTTTGTAAAGAAGAGGAGTTCAGAGCCCTCCTCTAAATGCCACTTTTCCAGGAGTTAATTGTGCCTAAAGACAGATATTTTTTTTTTTTACTTTTTAATTTAAAATGTTTCTGAAAATCAAGCCAGTTTGTTCTTCCCTTTGCTGAGCCATATGGAAAAATGGGTTACGCATGGACATGGTACTTCATCTTCCTTTTTCTGAACTTAAATTAAATCTGTAAATTATCACTCCTTCGAATTTAATTTTTAATCCACTGATTCTTCTTTTTGACTTTTTGATTTTTCCAAATAATCCTTAAAACCATGTTTCTCAACTGGATATTTTTCTAGGCAAAACCTCACCTGAGTTTTAAAAAAAAAGTTATTTTCTGTGCCTGGTTGGCAGTGCCCTCTGTAAGATATCCCAGAATGAGACTTGGGAGGTTTTGTAACAGTTTCATGCTGGTTTTTCAATTCACCATACTTTTCCTGAAATACTACCAATGAGTCCTGAGTTCCCTCTTTTTTAATTATGCATTTTGTTTGTTCTTCTTACAAACTTTACCCTCGACTTTATCTAATTTTCTAATTTTCCTTGATTTTAGACTGTTTCCCCAACTTACTAAGATACTTTTGCAGTCTGATTCTGTCTTCTGAGAAGGTTTTTATCTGTTCTTCTTTGGAGTCATCTGGAGACATCTTATAAGTCTATTATCCTTTTCATCATCTGAATCATTAATGGAAACAGTAGCACAAACTCAGGCATAGAAGAGACTATTATTTCTTTTATTTCTTTTACTTGCCTTCCTTTTCTGACAGAAACCCTTACATTCAGACCTAAGCAGGTTTTTTTTCATCAAAGCATATGCCCATTTTATGGAAATTTTCCCCAAAATATCTGTCCTTACTGAAAATATGTTTGCTATCCCTCTGAGTTACATAAGTTAAGACAATACTGCATCTATGTCCATGTTTGTAGTAGTAATGATGAGTTGCTTGGAGAAGTTGCTTCTCAAAAAAAAAAAAACGTTGGTGCTTTTAATTACTCCTTACTTTGTCCCACATGCTTACATATTATTATTTTCTAAACATTTAAGTCTATTTCCTCTTATTGAAGTTAACCTGTATTATCTTCGTTCTCAGACTTTAGCTCACTCAACTTTTTTTTTTTTTTTAATTAAACCACTCACATTTTTCTGGTCTCCTGGGACCTCTTTCTCACTCAGTAACAACAATAAAATGTTAAGAATTTGTTTTAACTAGATCTCACAATGATTTTTCATCAGGCCCCAAACACTAGAATACCCCCTACCATAAATTTTGTAATACACTAAAATGGTTTCTTTTCTCCTACTTGGATCTGCACACCTGTGCACTGTTAATATAACTGCATTAAGCATCTGGTTGCATCTGAAAGTCTTTGTGTAAAAATTGAATCAGGGAGTTCACTGAGAACATAAGCTTGCATCACTCCTTACTTAGTTTCCTGTTCTATTATGTAATGAATCTGTTTTTATTTTTTCTTCTTTTCACTTTGGAAGTATCTGCAAAGCCTTTTATAGACCTTGTTACTTATGAATTTTTTATTATTATCAAAGCTCTAATTGTCTTCTGGATCCTAAAACAATTTCCAGAGATTTCCTGGCTCACTCCTGCTTCCAGAGGTCCTCTGCTTAATTATTAATACCCTTAGCTTTATCCTGTCCTCACCAAATAAGACCAGCTTGGAATTTTTTTTTTGAAGCACAATTTGAAATAGCATGTGGAATTTCATGCAAAATAAAGATTTTTCCAAACGCAGTTTTTTGGGAGTGAGAGAAATTTAGGGATATAGAATGTGCACTCAATATAATATTCTTTGCAAGATGGTCTGGCTCAGCAATAAGGAAACACATGAAACAAGTCAATTTTGAGTATCTTATAGTATATTTTCTCATTCTGGATAATTTTGATTAGTAATATATTGTTACTTTTCTCTATTTACAGGAGTAACTCTCACCAAACCAAGAAACTACAATGCTGATTGTGGCATATATTGTCCTCTAATGGCTATTCTGACATATATCAAATTTTTGAGCTTTGTAACTGCTTCTTTTGCTTGAGCTTTACAATCTAAGCTTACCAAGGGTGAATAATTTTAATACATTCAATTACTGAGAGGAAAAATATCCTCATATCTCAGACTTTATCCTCACTTTTAAGTTTCATGGATGGGAAGTGATCAATGAGATATTGTTTAATCTGTCTCTATGTTTTGACTTGGAGAACTATGGGGCCAAAGATTTTAACTCCTCATTATTGTGCATAAGAGGAATTAGTCAAATTATAAACCCCAGACAGAGATGCTGTTTCATTTCCTGGATGTTGAGTCAATCCCTTTTCATACCACCAGCAGTGCTTATAATAGAATCAAGTTGTGGAAGCAGGAGAAGGGTATTTATCCTAACAAACAGCTTGTTACATAAAGATGTCATCACTGTGTCCATGACTTAATTAAGCTTAAATAACATGGAAATTCTGTTGCTTTCAAGTAACCTAGGATGATGGAAACCTGCACTGAGGTTTCCTTCTTCTAAACACCACTGTTGGTTTCTTTTCAAGCATCCCATAAGTACTTCAGGATAGTGATTTTTCCTTTGTATTTCTGTGTTTCTAGGCATTTTTCAGTATCTACAGTGACTACAACAAATTCTTTTCATCTTTCCTTGGAAGTATTGGAGACAGTTTGATTTAATTCTAATTTTGCCCTACACATCTTATAAAGTTTTCTCTCCTCTTCCCCTATGCATGCATGGTTTCTCTCTCAGCTCTCCAGACTAGAAATGGCAGTTGTCATGACAACACAACACATTTTCTGCTCTTGTATTCCTATGATATTTGCTTTCTTTCTTGATGGCAGCTGCTGACAGCCTTTTTTTAGAAGCATGGACATACAAAGTTATCTTCTTGTATTTTTTACATGCTGATGATTGGAAAAATTATGTAGTTAACTAAGCTATAATTTTATCCCTTACAAAATACATCCAGCAAGAAGTTTTCCCACTGATATCTAAAATGAATATTTTTGAATGGTACACCAAAAAACAGAGGAAATTTCTTGTACAATGAATGCACAGATAGATACATGCTGTAATAAAGTTACAATCTGCTGTGGGGTTAATACTTGTTCTGCAAATCCAGTTTGCACATGGAAATGCCCATTTGGCATATTTTGCACATTTTGCACATATAGTTGGACAATTTGGTGAAAAATATTCCCTATGTAATATTCTTGGAAACCTTCTGTACAGGAATGTTGTAGCTGAATTGCCAAAAGTTCCATTCATTTTAAAACTTTTTTTCGGTTTAAATTTTATTTTTCTACAGAATCCTTTCTTCTCCTGCTTTTTCATAGTCATGTTTTACTAATATTTCTATAGTAAATGAATCTGTATAGATGTATCCTACACAAAATTATAGATTTCTTCTTCATGGATTAAAAATTTAATTGCAGCTAAAAGTTCTATTCTTAATTATATCTGCATCACAATATTTATAGGACCAGTAATTGCTCAATAGTATTTTTTTTTTCCTGATGGTTGAGAGGTTTTGGTAAAGTAAGTAAAGTAAGTTTAAAAATGGGCAAAATTA
>NW_020956060.1:194105-200530 GCF_003031625.1 Empidonax traillii
ATACTCAGTAGAAAACAGCAGCAATAATAATTTATTTGTTTCTTTGCACAATACAGAGAAGCACATAATGACGCCTTGAGGTGCCATGGCTACCAAGTTAGAATATCACATATGAAAACTAAGTTACTGACTCTCTCTCACCCTTCTAGTGCCAAAAAAATAATGAAGTGTGGCCCAGCCATCATGCACTCTCCTTGGCCACAACACATATCTTTATCCTTTATTAGGCAGCAGGGTGAACTGCAGAACAGCTGTCTTTGCCTTCCCGTGTGTGAGCAGAGCTCAATCACCCACGCTTGGAGGACGGCACAAGAAGAAGATACACGTGACAGACTGGGTGGGTGCACCTCTGGTGTGCCCACCATGGCTGAGAAATGGAAAAGAGCACAAGCAGTTGCCTGCCAGGTGAATAATCTTCTAGAGGAGGTTAGAGGGGGCTTGCACTCAGCCTCCTGACTACCCACGGTAGCAAGGAGTGCAAGGGGAAAGTGAAGGAGTCAGTGTGGCTGCTGGCCTGGACCAGGACATGTTGTGAGCCCCAGGGCACTGTGTGGCACTGTGTGAGATCTTAAGAGTCAGCAAAATAACAGGGACACGTCACAGTTGTGGGCAATGGATCAGGATGGGAGCTGACTGGGAGCTTGTGACCTGCATCCAGATGTGCACTCATAGAAGGAGCTGGCAGCAGGAAGGTAGGGACAAGATTTGGTGGGGGAGGCAAGCACGAGGCTCCAAGCCACATTAAACTCTCTCCTGTCTTCAAAGTTTGGTGAAGTACTTGTGTGATATGCAACCCTTGTACTTGGCTGCACAAAAGGGAGTTTTACTGTCAGCAAACACCACTCTCTGTGGGTTTCAATTAGTTGACAAGAAGAAAGACAACTCGGCACTTGATTGTTCTCTTGAAATTCTTAGAAGCCATGTGTCAGGGAACTGTGCTTCAATGGTCTGATTACAGTTCACTTTATATGTCAAATCATAATTATGGGTCACATTATAGCAGCTCACTGAGGTTAATACCACTGCAGAGCATAATAGGCATATGTTAGGGGGTTATCAAAAGGATTCATCATATTTCATGAAAGCTTTTGCTTTCAGGTTAGAAAAGATGTTACCTCTCAGCCAATTTTTCAGCTAGTAAATTTAAGAAATACCACTGACCTCAGCGGAGGTGTACTGGGTCCCATTTGCTGCTAAACTCCCTTTTCATTTGTCTCTTGGTACGTTCAGAAACAGAGCAGCTGTGGGTGCTTGTGATACACAGTTTTTTAACCAAGGTACAAATGCAGTAGTAGCTGGGGGCTTTGTTTGTTAGTTAGTTTTAAATTTGTTTCCCAGAGGTAAAGTATTGTCATGGAAGAGTTTCATTTCTATGCTTTATGGGCTAGTTTTTCTTGTTTCTGTGAATAAGAAAGCTTTCCTCATGGTAGAAGTTTCAGCACACAAGTAAAACAACTTCAAATTTTGGTTTTGCTTTGTTTCTTCCCAGCTAATGGGGAAAAAAGTTATCACAATAGGCTCTTGTTGTAAGCTTGAGACATTCTAGAAATAGAAGTAGCAGAGAATTTTATATGACATGTTGAAATACTTTTTCCAC
The DNA here is from genome assembly GCF_003031625.1 of Empidonax traillii. NCBI lineage: Eukaryota > Metazoa > Chordata > Aves > Passeriformes > Tyrannidae > Empidonax > Empidonax traillii. The sequence goes on from NW_020956060.1 coordinate 195,703, forward strand.
ATGGCAAATTTTTGTTTTCTAAAATACTTGAGGTTTCTTCATGATTGCTCAGTTTCTCATGCCCTCTCCTTTTCAATTCAAAGTAATAATTTCTCAGGTACTAGGTTCTGACTATTTTGCAAAACAAATGGGTCTGGTCCCTTTGAAGATGACAGTCTCTTGGAGGCTCTGCAGTGCCTGAGCACTACGGTGCACTGAGAATACACTTACGCATCACTTAATCTAAATTCAGCTATGACAACATAGGTGATTAATGCAATCTAGTCATCCAGGCCCAGCTATAGTCAAGGCATGCAGAAGTGCATTTCTAGAGCATAATACATCCCCTTTCAAGAGAAGTGTCTAAAATAGTTAAAATTAATCACTCTTTGGAAGTACAGATCTCCCACTTTTGCCTACTTGTCCAATCCTACTGCAAAGACCTAATTTTTTAAATGGCTAAATTTAGGTACCCAGTAACCTTAGTCTCCATAAAAAGATCAGATCCTTCTAAGCAAAAAAAATGTTTCTCTAAATTACGCAGCTCTGCCATAATAATTGTTACATCTGAGGATAAGCTGTGGTAGCACGATAGATAACTAATACAAAGCATGTCTTATAAATACTAGCATGCACACACTGGGATTGAGTCTGATCTCTGCTGATGCCACTGCAAATTATTCATCCCTCTTGATTGCATCAGTCTCAGCATCACGAAAGTTAAGACAGTCTTTCAAATCTATTGTAATGCTAATTATCACAAAAAAGTAGTAATGTATTTCAAATCCTTAACACAGAAAAACATATTTTAAAAAAATCTTCACAATCCTATTTTAGTTGCAAATTCTGATTTCAGCTCTATGTGCAAATTCACTAATTTCTCATATAGAATATGACTGTAGATATCTCAGGAACACATCAAGATGTGAGTACTTAGTTGATGACCAGACGTAACTCCTAGTTCTTTGCATAGTATATTTCTTAATTCAACAGCTAGACCAAATGCACACAAGTTTTGGGGTTGAAGCCAAAAAAATGCCCTTGGAGAAGCAGCAGTTTTAGGTGGAAGCCTATGAAGATGCAGAGGAAAATCACAGTCACCTCCAAGGGACAGACCAGCTGAAGGCAGTTGCTGCTACCACATGTTCAGAGAGAAGGAGAAAATCCTGCTCACCGTGGATAAAATTGGCTTTTCCTGAAGGCCCCTGCTGCATTTACTGTCTTCCCAACTGCAGCCACCAAGGTGGAGGCCTTGGTGCCAACAATATCTCCCACTCTTTGCCCAAAAGCCGCTTGTTCACCAGGGTTCCAATCAGAAAAATACCGTTCAAGCATATAATTAAGAATGCTGTCATTATGCATAAACACAGGGGAGATGAATTAAATTGCATGGACTGCTTTCCATAGGCCCTGAGAAAACTGTGATCCTAATCATTACAGTGGGTAAAGAGCTGATTTCAGCCTGAATCCTGCTGTTAGGTTAATTAGCCTTCCAACCAAGGTGTTGAGAGGTTTCTTTAAAAAAAATTGACATCTGTCTGCACTGGGTAAATTTTTTTGTTTTTATTTTTATGCACACTTTCACCCTTTTGTACTCTTTTTTGTTCTGTTTCTATAATAATGTAGACATGTCATTTTCAGATTCATATTTTTAATACTTGTTTGGTTTCCCTGTGCTAGGGAGATATAAAATCCTGTCTTGTTTTGCTTGATTGGTTTGTTTGGGTGGATTTGGGTTTTTGTTTGTTTATTAATTTGTTTTTAGGTGGGGCTGGTACTAACTGGTTTCTAGTTTAAAGGAATAAAAGAAACTGTTAGCAAATCTGCTTTTGTGTTTTCTATTCATGTGTTGCATTAGAAAGAGAAGGCGACTCCACAGACTTGAAGGTCTGTTATATTGTGGTTGACTACACAACAAAACAGTGTTATCACAATGGGACTGAAGCAGAACTACAGCAGCATATTAGTTTACATTTAATGGCAGAGCAGAACTGTGTTTATTCTCTTGGAGGAAAATCAGTTCTCAAAAGAAAACTTTCTTCTTCTCTTTTCTCCCATTTTCCTCTTCTTATAATACTTAACTGTCTTTCTTTCAAGGAGGTATTTTTGTTGGGTTTGTTTTGGTTTTTCTTAGCTTGATCAGGATTTCAATTTTGTTAGCTAAATTGTAAAATACTTGTATGTAGCAAAACTATAAAATCTTTTATAAATGACAGGAAAAAAAATTCCCATGTCCAAAAAGTTAGGACTTTTTCTCACAAATTAACTCATTCTTTTTTGTTTGTTTGTTTGAAACCTCGCTTTTCATTCAGTAAACTGGTATCTGAGGGAAAAAAAAAAACCTAAAAACTAAACTAAAACAACTAAACAAAACCAACTCATTCAACTCTTAAGCAGGCACTGTGAAAACTAAATAAAAGCCCTTGGTCTAAACCCTTCCTCTGGAGTGTATTAGGAGAGCCAGGTAAAACCAGGGACTTCAGAAGTCACTGGTTTCTTCCTTTCAGGCACACTCATCATATACATTCCAACAAGCTTATTTGTGTTTCTTACATGACGAACCATTCCAGCTGTGAAGCTCAGTAATAAAGCACTTTGACAACCTTCACTCAAACAACTAAAGGACCAACACAGTTAGAATTGGTAATATTCAATAGATTTAACACCAAAAGATGAGTAAAATTCATAAAATTAACATCCCTGGGAAATAGAATCTTCACTTTTTTCCCCCGAATATTTTTATGTAATGTTTTCTGATATTTAATTAGATGTGTTACCGATATGTGAGTCCAGGGGTATTTCTGCCTCTGCCAGCTAATTATGATACTCTAATATTTGCTTCTGAGAGCGATACAGGTCCTGCTCAGTATGGAGGGGTCTTTTTCTCGGATTTGAAGCCTGTGAGGTTAAAGGAAGATTCTAATGACATCCTCCAGGGTAGCCTCCTTTGAAGGCTAGGACCAAGAGCTTTGATTTCAGGTCACTCCCTACGTGGCTGCCTTTAAAGTTCATCTAAATTAACATTCAGTGATATTTTTGGCAGCTTTGACTGCCAGGAAAAATTATAGCAGTGGAATAATAATGCAAATAAACTTAGCATAGTCCTATTAAATCATTAAATGCCACATTGTTCTGTAATGGGAGTGACATTTCATTATTTCTAAAGCATCAAAGGCGACTCTGTGCTCACTGCCAGTTTGATGGCACCAATATTAATGCTGGTGACAGAACAGAGTAACACTGAAACAAGAAATGAAGGGGTTCTAGGACTTATGTGATGCCTGCAGATACATGAAGTGGCTAAAAAATACAGGGATAAAAGCACCATAAAATAACTGTGATGGCTTTTTAAAGTGTGTTCAAACATTTGGTCCAGATTGTCAATGTTATTCTAATTTTCTTTTATCATCTTTCCATCTAAATCAAAAAGATTAGTAGGCTGTCATCTGGAGAATATACTTCAACTTTTAGTTGTGGGATTTTGGGTTTTTTTCCCTCCATATTTTTATCCTTGTAACTCTAAAAAATATTGAGGAAACTTTGTAAAGATACTTCACCCTGCACTTGAATGTATAAGTCTAAAACCAAACTTAAAAAAACCCCATCCCCTATTCTACTTTTAAACACAGGTCTCTGAAGTCTAAAGGGTTTTTTTTCTGAGAAGAAGGCAAATTATTAAGAGGTATATAAGTGTATTATTAAGAAGGCAAATTATTAAGAGGTATATAAGTGTATTCTGCTAATGAACTGTTAAAATGTTTATTTAAAAGAGGAAAAAAGAGAATTATTTAAAGTGTGACAAAAATAAAATAAAATAAAATAAACAACTTAGGAAAATCAGGGAGAAAATCTCATCATACATTTAAAAAATCTCACCATACATACAGACTCCCCTACATATTCTAGGGGAGTAAGTAGAGAGAATTTCAGAAATTATACCCATTCTTTCTGTAGCTGCTAGGGAAATGCTCCTTTGGAGGAGCATTCTTGAGTAGGACCTTCAAGAACTTTTGATAGATTGAGACAGAATAAAGGAAAAAAGACCTTCTGTTCATCATCATTTTTTTCTCCCAAATAACAAGTGTTGGGACAGAAACAAATGGCCTCAGGTTGCGCCGGGGAGTTGTCAAACCTTGGAGCTGGCTGCCCAGGGCAGTGTTTGAGTCACTAACCCTGGAGGTAATTAAAAGATGTGTAGGTGTGGCACATAGGGACAGGGTTTCTCGGTGGATTTGGGGGTGTTAGGTTTACAGATGAACTCAGTGATCTTTGATGATTCTATGACCTAAATGTTTCTTTGATGTCATAGTGTAAGCACAGAACTGCAGAAAAAAAGGGATCTTTCTGCCGACAGTTCATCGTGCCACACGGGGATTTCACCTGGTATTTCCAGCTATGGGGGAAAATATTCCTTACACTATCCATGAGCACAACACTTCCCTTACCAAAGAAGCCCAGACCCTGCTTAGGTGAAAAAACACCGAGTTGCGCAGCCAGTTCCTTGTTGAACATCTCTTTTGAAAATTTCAGCCTCAAACTCTCCAGGTAACCGTTTGCAAATCCCATCCTTTGACTGAGGTGCCTTGTCCCAGATATTCAATTCCCTCAGCATAGCATGTCTTTCCTCCACTTTGATTTGTATTTATCTTTCCAGTGTTGAATCGTGTCTCACACAATGCATTTCCTTGGGTTATGATATTTTTTCCTGTTCTAATGCCAAGGCACAGCTTTGCTGGAAGTGTACCACAGCTCCCACAAGCTTCTTGTTAGTATCTCTCAATCCTACTGTCATACAGCCAGCTGACAGCCCTATATGCTCAGTCCCCATTGCTGAAGAAGTTGTTCTGTA
>NW_020956060.1:200791-202611 GCF_003031625.1 Empidonax traillii
ACACAATGCATTTCCTTGGGTTATGATATTTTTTCCTGTTCTAATGCCAAGGCACAGCTTTGCTGGAAGTGTACCACAGCTCCCACAAGCTTCTTGTTAGTATCTCTCAATCCTACTGTCATACAGCCAGCTGACAGCCCTATATGCTCAGTCCCCATTGCTGAAGAAGTTGTTCTGTAAACTTACTGAACTGGCTACAAGTTTTAAACTGTTTACCTACTTTTGAATGACAACAATAAGTAAACATTATTTATACCCCTTGAAATTAGAAAAGGGAAAAAATTCCCCTAATATTCTAAGTGAATCTACAAGTCCAGAAGAGTCACTGGAAATGGGAGCAAGCAGTTTACCTGACACCTCACAGAGATTTTTGGGGTTGTAAACTATGGATAAGATGTTTTTCTGTTATTTTAGCTTATTTTTGCATTGAAGTTAGAAGACTGGAATCAGAAGCTCTGTGTCGTGGTTTTGCTTTGGGTTAATTTTGCTTTCCACCCCCCACACAATTACTACTCAAGTTGAAGTGCAATATATACACAGAAATACTTCTTCCCTTTTTATACTAGTCCAAGGAGAAGAAGTAGTTTTATTCTCTATTTTCAGAGTTCTACCTCTCTCTCTCTCTCTCTCTCTAGTAATAGATCTTCAGTAGCAGCAGTATTTTTATTGCAGCTGGAATCTTCTCTCTCTCTTTTTTGCTCTGGGTTGGCTTCCAGGGCTGGGCTTACCCCCCTCCTGGGCTAAGACCGAAGGCTGGAGGTTACTCAGGTCCTGAAGGGTCTTCCTTCCATAGGCTTGCAAGGGGACACTTGCTTACTATGGATCTTCTTCCACAGGGTTACAGGGGATAATGACTTAAGAGTTCACCCCTGTTTCCCTATGGAGGTCCCTCCCCATGGGAGAACAGTCCTTGATAGACTTCTCAGCACGGGTCTAGCATGGATCCACACACACACGGATTCCAATATCTCACATGGGCCGTCTCGCTCCAGCATGAGATTTCTCAGGGTTATAAAATCTTCAACAGCAGTATAGATCCACACACACACGGATCCCAGTATCCCACCTGAGTCGTCACTGCTCCAGCACAGGTTTCCCTCAGGGTCACAAATCTTCACTAGGACTCTGCCTCACTTCAGTCCTTTTCATGAAGTCTCGGTTCTCTTTGGTACATCCACAGACTCTTCTATCAGTCACATGGGGGGTCTCCTTACTCCAACAAATTTTTACAAGTAGCAGGGATTACTTCTCAGTCTTTTCCCTGCTGAGGAGAGAGAGCAGAAAGGCAGGCGGAAAACAAGCCCCCCCTTTCGCACTTTACTTTTCTTGCTGCAGCTTCAGCTGCCAGCTTCGACCTTGGAAGCTCCGTTATCTTTCGGCTGGAATTCTTCCACAGCGGTTTCTGTCCAAGCAGTCCGTCTTTTAAACTTTTTTCTCTTCACTCTCTTACAAGAGAGAAGGGAAGACTTCAGTGCTACACCTGCTCCCCCCACCCCAGCCCAAGCCGGGGGAGGAGGGAGTCTGGCCCTACTCGGGCCCGCTATTCCTCTCCCCTACATGGCTGCTACTCTTAATTTAACTGCGCCAACAACCTTCTCTTCCGTTTTCTTGAAGATGTAATTAGCAAAGGCGTTGTTGCAATGATCTCTGAGTTAGTAGTAAAATGGCTAAGGGTTTCTGTGTAGACCAGGCCTCTGACCAGGCCTCTGATCGGAATGTACCAAGCTATGCAAGATTAAATAGAAACAATTATGGGAAGGAACTGAAGCATAAAGAACATGCACCTGGTGGTGGGAGTGAGGTATGCGAATTATAGAGTT
>NW_020956060.1:202632-206224 GCF_003031625.1 Empidonax traillii
ACACAATGCATTTCCTTGGGTTATGATATTTTTTCCTGTTCTAATGCCAAGGCACAGCTTTGCTGGAAGTGTACCACAGCTCCCACAAGCTTCTTGTTAGTATCTCTCAATCCTACTGTCATACAGCCAGCTGACAGCCCTATATGCTCAGTCCCCATTGCTGAAGAAGTTGTTCTGTAAACTTACTGAGCTGGCTACAAGTTTTAAACTGTTTACCTACTTTTGAATGACAACAAGAAGTAAACATTATTTATACCCCTTGAAATTAGAAAAGGGAAAAAATTCCCCTAATATTCTAAGTGAATCTACAAGTCCAGAAGAGTCACTGGAAATGGGAGCAAGCAGTTTACCTGACACCTCACAGAGATTTTTGGGGTTGTAAACTATGGATAAGATGTTTTTCTGTTATTTTAGCTTATTTTTGCATTGAAGTTAGAAGACTGGAATCAGAAGCTCTGTGTCGTGGTTTTGCTTTGGGTTAATTTTGCTTTCCACCCCCCACACAATTACTACTCAAGTTGAAGTGCAATATATACACAGAAATACTTCTTCCCTTTTTATACTAGTCTAAGGAGAAGAAGTAGTTTTATTCTCTATTTTCGGAGTTCTACCTCTCTCTCTCTCTCTCTCTCTCTAGTAATAGATCTTCAGTAGCAGCAGTATTTTTATTGCAGCTGGAATCTTCTCTCTCTCTTTTTTGCTCTGAGTTGGCTTCCAGGGCTGGGCTTACCCCCCTCCTGGGCTAAGACCGAAGGCTGGATGTTACTCAGGTCCTGAAGGGTCTTCCTTCCATAGGCTTGCAAGGGGACACTTGCTCACTATGGATCTTCTTCCACAGGGTTACAGGGGATAATGACTTAAGAGTTCACCCCTGTTTCCCTATGGAGGTCCCTCCCCATGGGAGAACAGTCCTTGATAGACTTCTCAGCACGGGTCTAGCATGGATCCACACACACACGGATCCCAACATCTCACATGGGCCGTCTCGCTCCAGCATGAGATTTCTCAGGGTTATAAAATCTTCAACAGCAGTATAGATCCACACACACACGGATCCCAGTATCCCACCTGAGTCGTCACTGCTCCAGCACAGGTTTCCCTCAGGGTCACAAATCTTCACTAGGACTCTGCTTCACTTCAGTCCTTTTCATGAAGTCTCGGTTCTCTTTGGTACATCCACAGACTCTTCTATCAGTCGCATGGGGGGTCTCCTTACTCCAACAAATTTTTACAAGTAGCAGGGATTACTTCTCAGTCTTTTCCCTGCTGAGGAGAGAGAGCAGAAAGGCAGGCGGAAAACAAGCCCCCCCTTTCGCACTTTACTTTTCTTGCTGCAGCTTCAGCTGCCAGCTTCGACCTTGGAAGCTCCGTTGTCTTTCGGCTGGAATTCTTCCACAGCGGTTTCTGTCCAAGCAGTCCGTCTTTTAAACCTTTTTCTCTTCACTCTCTTACAAGAGAGAAGGGAAGATTTCAATGCTACACCTGCTCCCCCCACCCCGGCCCAAGCCGGGGGAGGAGGGAGTCTGGCCCTACTCGGGCCCGCTATTCCTCTCCCCTACATGGCTGCTACTCTTAATTTAACTGCGCCAACAACCTTCTCTTCCGTTTTCTTGAAGATGTAATTAGCAAAGGCGTCACTGGACTTTTGATTGGCCTTTTTGTCCGGAAATTACCTGGACAAAACCATCCTCAGCCCCAGGGATGGGCTGGTGGGCAAAACCACGACACTCTGAGAAATTCCAGTGTCCACCATGGGGAATTCAAATCCTTTTTTGGCAGAAAAGTACAAACCAAAAAAATGCTGAAGGTTTTCAAAGTACAGATCGACTTGTCAAAGTTAGAGAACACTGATCTTGTATTAGTCTGATAAAAGTAGTCTCACTGCTAAAAGCAATTGCTACAAATTAGAATGACATTAAGTGTTAAAAGCAGTTTATGGTGATCTGCAACTCTGACATTTTAGGGACCACTTATGAACCATCAGAATTGCATAAGCTTTAATTTTATCATTATTTCTGAAGGCTTGAAAGAAAAACTCAATAGCAGTCTAATCCACTTGAGTTTGTGGGAAGATGCTGAGCAGAATTGGGTAACAAGCCATGAGATCCAGCTTTTAGCCACAGATTTGTGTTTCTGTGGTCACTTGGCCTACATTTGTACACAGAGCCACAGACAAAACTTTCCAAAATCTTTGCTGACCAGACAGTGTAGACACTTCAGGGAACCTGAGATTATTTGATTTTGATCCTCAGCCTGCTTGATCACAAGTCGTTCTGCAACACCTCCTGCTCTGTCTGGCAAAAAAATCAGAGGTTGCAAAACGGGAAGAAGTTAAATGGCTCTTCTGGTGAGAATATTTTTCAAAATAAAATAGATAAGAGTGTCAATAAAGAAAAATAACCAAAGCACTTTTCATCTTCAGATCTCACAAGTTTTTTGGAATCCACTGATCTCTTGTGCTTCTCAGTGCAGTTCTGTACAATGTGTCAAGATACTTCCCCCTCCACTTATCTCATGTCAATATCTGAGGTAATGTACTGAGTCATAAAGTTAATATAACAACCAAACTGCTTCTAATCAGCTACTAAGACCACTCAGAAAAATATCTTTTAGCAATCTGAAAAGAAGACTTTTTCCGGAGAATAAATCCTACCTATTTAAAGCTAATTTTCTGTGAACATTACACAGTTGATCGTGCCATAGTACAGAAAGTACCACACACTTTGGATTAAGGAGTGTACTTACATGCTTCGCCTTTGTATTTTCAGGTTGCTGTGTTACAATTACTCCTCCTTCACACTCCCTAATGTGAGATGATGTGTACAGTAGTGCGGTCAGAGACCACCTCACACCCTTACAGCAAGGAAACCTCCACGATCCTCCTTGCTGTAAAAGGAACTCAGCACAGAGTATAGCTCTGTTTGTGTATTCCATACAAGTGTCAGCCATAAATGGTGTCCTTAAACTCCTCTGTATTTGTCTAATTCCTAAGGGTCAGAGATTTCAGTATGGGGCATGAGTGTGAAATCAAAATTACCCCTTATGTCTCTGATAAACCACTTCACTCTTAAATTAGGCAAAGATTTTTCTCATAAATGGAATCAGTAACAACCTGTGCTCAGTGCTGTGGAATGTCAAACGCAGCGCTGAAAAAAAAAAAACATGCACGGAAAATTACCTCAGTGATTAAAACTCAGCCAGTCGGAAGCTTTCGGGTCTGCAATATCATTCAAACTGACAGAATAAAAATGTTTGACCTGATCTGTCACATTACGGCATTCAACAGCTATTTATGAGTGTCTGACTTCATCCCATCGGACAGCTCCTCATGCCTGAAAAGCTGCAAGGAAGCCCCACATTGTCTCTAGGTTTTCAGCCTGTGATGCTGGAAGAGTGACTCTGGACTATAGACACAGGTTTTCTCTAAGGGAAAATTTAAAAAAAACATCATATGAGGTGCACAGAAACAGGAACATGAAAGCACCTCAAGTGCTTATGTTGCTTATGAAGCAAAAGCCTGCTTTTAAGTGTCACTGAGAACCAGAAGTCCAATCCCTACTGACTTTCTTTACAAAACAAAACTTAAGATTTT
>NW_020956060.1:207096-208491 GCF_003031625.1 Empidonax traillii
CAGGTTTTCTCTAAGGGAAAATTTAAAAAAAACATCATATGAGGTGCACAGAAACAGGAACATGAAAGCACCTCAAGTGCTTATGTTGCTTATGAAGCAAAAGCCTGCTTTTAAGTGTCACTGAGAACCAGAAGTCCAATCCCTACTGACTTTCTTTACAAAACAAAACTTAAGATTTTCAAAATGGTGACTGTAATGAAATCAAGTCCCAAATCCTGATTTGCTGGATCACTCAGCCTGCCACTTGACCCTCAGATTAGCTCAGCTGGTTAGAGCACAGTGCTAATAATGCCAAGGTTGTGGATTTGATGCCTATATGGACCATTCACTTAATAGCTGGACTTGATGGCCTTTGTGGATCCCTTCCAAATCAGAACATTCTGCGATTTGCTTGCAATAAATATCTAGAATCGAGAGGCAATATTCACTTAGATTTGGACAACAGACTGAGGAAACCTGATCTTTTCCATCTTCATGCAGCAAGCTTGCAAAAAGTACACATCCATAAGGCTATAACTGGTGTTTATCTGGTCTGGCATGTTTTTCAAGGCACAAATAATTTTGTAACTACCTTCAATCTTAAGAAATTACTGAAAAAAACTCCTGTTCCCTCTGCTCCCGTATTGCCCGCTTGTCCTTTTCTTCAAAACTGATTTATTAGCTCTAATGCCTTAACACATGGAGAAGGTGGGTTATGTGCTTAGCAGTTTCAAAATGTGCCAGAATGCTGTATGAAGGTGTACTCTCCCTGTGCTGCTGAGCCTCCTCAAACAAAGCTCATGTCAAAGAGACATTAGGAGGAGAAATCCTCCTGTTTCTCCAGATGAACAGAAAAAATCTGTTGCTTTCATCCTCTTTGGAAGCATAGCAAATATCTTTGGCACTTTTCACAATAATGCAAATTGTGACAGCATCTGAGTACACAGTGAGGAACTAGTTTGGCGTTTTAATAGTGTTTGGTGATATGTGTTTGATACATACATGTCTGTGTAAAAAAAAAACAAAACAGAGCAATATGCCTCCAATGGATGAGAAACTTGGAAATTACCTGTTTGTAGGTCTTTGATTTATTGCTAGTAGTTTGTACTAACTGTCACCATGTTGTGAACCTGGCTGTGGGGGCTGCTCAGTAGCAGCTGTGAATGTGGTCACTGCAGCCCTACCCTTCCTCACTTATGGGCAGGGGAGAATTCTGCTCCATCCCACAGCCCCTGGCCTGCATCCACTCTGGAAAATATCTCAGCACCCCAGTGATGTATGCAGCGGAGCTCAGAGGCCAGCTGTGAGTTTTAGCTAAACACCATTCCTTAAAAAATTGAAGTATATATACTTTGGGGGCTTGCTTTTTATTTTTTTCTCCTTCAAATTTGACTCATACTTGGTGGAAAAAAAAAA
>NW_020956060.1:210105-220282 GCF_003031625.1 Empidonax traillii
TCTCTGCGGTCGTCTCGCTCCTTCTCAAACACAAGCTTCTGCAAGTCAAAATATCTGGGTACAACCTCAAATAAACATTTAAAAAACATTTAAAACTCTGGAAGGGAGGAGGAAGACTAAGAAGGACTGATTGCTGAATGCCATTAACTTATTTCAATCAGCCATACAGTATGGATTTTAATCTTTCAGTTCAAACACAATGCTATTTTAAAATTACCTTACTTTACTTCTTTAGTATTAGTCATCACTGCTGGTACAGTTGTATGGGTTTGTTGAGTTTTCCAGTTTTCTGGAAGATCCCTACCCAGAGGATTCATGTAAATTCAGTTGCACACACAGGCAAAAACAGAGTACACATAGCCTCTGAGGAATGATTCATAAATAAACTAAGCTAAAATGAGTGCTTAGGTAAAGAAGATACTTGAGGAATGAAATTTAAGAGTAAATGAAGGCAACAAAGAAGTGGGTGCAAAATTAAAGCAAAGCAGATCTGTAAGTGATACTGTGGAATTTTGCTGAGCTTGGAAAGCAAGAATGGAGAGCTCAAATGTAATGCACTGTCACCAGACTCCATAAGGATTCTGCTTTAAAGTAGACTTTTTGCAATGCAGAGAAAAGAAATAACTTCCCTTCTGCCATGGGTTTCAAAGACTGGGCTTCTAGAAGAACATTCCCATGGAGATGATGTTCTAGTCAGTCCAAAATAGAAACAAATATGCTGACAGTCTCATTGTCAATTCAGATTTTTTCAGGTCACTTGATATTATTTTTTTAACCTTGTTTTTTATTAAATATTCTTCTTTTAGCAGTGTGGTTTATCCAAGCAAGCTATTCACAGTTGTAGCTCCCAATTAAGTGATCCAGTGAATTTCATACTATGCTTGAGCCCAAAGAAAAAATGGTCTGTGAAGCACAGTGCCCATTTTGTGTAATTTAGCCACATTTGTTGAGAAAACTCCTGCTTTGTATAGGTGGTTATAACTTGCAGTATGAGAGATTCAGATTCAAGTTCCATCCTTGCCTGTCTGTCAGGATCTGAAATGAGTGTTCCTACTGTTCAAGAATCCTCGAGGAGTTGAAATGGAGCAGCTCTTGTTCTTCTGCGCTGTCACCAACAGATGTTCTATCAAATATTTACAGTTCTAAACCAACTGAAGCTATGCTTTGCTTGCTAAAATACCCTTTACAATATATTATTGAACTATCTCTAAAAGCCAAGCACATAATTAAACCCTTTGCTTTTGTACAATATGCCTATTCAGTCTGTCAATCTTCTTTTAAGATGTGATATACATCATAGCAACTACATGAAAGATTCAAGGGCTACGGCCCACTTACAGCACATACTGTTTGTTATTTCATCTTCCATTGCTAAGACAACTGTCCTCCCAGAAATAAGGGAAATATGTTATCATTAAATCAGTTTTATAGGCATGTTTTTAAATAATTTAACAGCCGGTCTGTCACAAAGGAATAATCATGTATAGACATGAAATTCTGAGCAACATTTTCTATCCAAATATTGAAAGAAGAAGTGAAGAGGAATAATTTTACTTGTTTTCGTGATTAAGTTTTCTGAGAGCCCATCGTGTGGTAGGATCGAAGAGCGGCAATTAGAGATGCTTAAAGTGGCAAAAGGAATTGTATTTAAAAACTAAAACAAAGGCAACAAGGAATTTGCAGTGTTGGTAATGCACTTTCACATCCACTTTTCCCACAGACCAGAAATGCCACAATTTACTGCTTGACTTATAAAGGGATGAAAATAATATGATAATAATATAATATAATATAATATAATATAATAATATAATATATGTAATATCAGTATGTTTCCATACAATATATTTCAAAGCTATGAAAAGACTAAATTGGTAGTCTTGAATGTGTTTTAAGTAGGCCTGTCCAGGACACAAAACCAGAAAAATCTAGAAATATTTTGGAAAAATTCAAACTACCCATTCTACAATCATACCTGTCCACTTGGATCTGAGCAATCAAACTTCCCTCAGAACTAATCACCCATGACTTCACAAACCTGCATTTGCCACAAGGATGACAATTAAGTTTTCCAAAGATTTCTTCAACTGGTAAGTGGTACCAATACCCGTTTTCCCTTTATGATGCCTTATATTGTGCATAACCACACTCTTGTCTTCCCTCAGATTTCTGCTTGCTATTTTGATTTGCTTTCCTTCTCAGCTTTGCCTGACAGTTCGTTCACCTTTATCTTACATAAATGAAATATATATGTTTCAGTTAGGGGAAATAGATTGGATAGAATCTTAAATTTAGCTGTCCTCTGATTTCTTATAATTGTAATTGCGATTTCTCCATGCGCAAAAAAGATGGGAAAACCCTGCTGCCACTCTAATCCTGTCTAGAAACAGGTCCCAGATGAGGTCAAATCACTAATGAACAAGAGAAAGTTTAAGCATATAGATAAGAAAAGTTTTTTTTTAATAACATTTCAAATAATGTACCAGTTTTACACCATTTCTGTTCTGTAGACAAGATTTGGTCTTTGAACACAAAAATAAATCTACTTGTACTAGAAATTATTATATTCACCAAGCTTTTTCTCATGAAAGCATGAACTTTAGAGTTGATCTGTTTTCTGCAAATACTCTGGTCACTATTGATGGTGAACAGCCTTGATGGTTGAACAAAGACAAGAATAATTACCCTAAAATGTATAGCTGTAGCTAGAACTGCTATCTGTAGCTAAAAAAAACAGCAACGTCAGTTCACCTGAGGAGAAAGTAAACAACTTTTGCTGAGACAGGAAGGCTATTGCTACAAGTTTAATCAAGCATTAGCCACTTACGTGGAGACACTATACTGAGCTGCCTGGAACAGGAATCTTGTTTTGTTTGGTATTAATTATGCATTTTTGTGTTCTGAATAATAAAATGTCATCTAAGGCCAGAGTTTGAAACAAATTCAAAGAGGCATAGATTTTTTTAGTAGGCTAGTAACACAGTGCCCCAGTTTACACCCTTTAAAGCCAAAACTAAATGGAAAAAAAAAAAAAAAGTTGGAGAATCCTGTAGTGAATAATTGTTTTGTTTTATAAAATCTAAATATTTTAAAAGTGAAAGTATTATCAGCAGAGAGTCCTGAAAGGCTAAGATTAGAGGTCTAAACAGTGACACTTTTAAGAAGATCTTGGAAGTGCAAAGGGTTGATTCTGACCACTGGGAATAGCATGGGGGAAGGAATAGACAGAAAAAGCCATTTTGTTCTCTGTATCCTAAGAAGTCAAATAGATCCTGCTTCATTTGCACATCAATTGCAATACAACTTTCCCAAAAGGTTTTAGACAGCTTTATACAACATACATGCAGATTAGAAAGGTAGTATCACTGCTTCAGTAATAATACATCATATATGTCCATTTTTGCAGGACATGGTCCTGCTAGATCTCATATTTTATCTTTTAAAATGGAGTTGAACAATTCTGAAGTTGAAGAAGGCATTGTCTTTCAGGTATTTCTGTGTCATCCTGATTTATCTCATCTGCCACATGCTAGGTTAATTTCAACCTATATTTGACTTTATTTTTTTCCACTGTTTTAATTAATCTGATCATCTTAGCTATTTCTTTCAGGAGATAGGGCTTTGCCCATAGTTCTTTGAAGTGTCATTTCTGCTTACGAAACAGTACATTTTATTCTACCCATGGGTCAAAATCTGGGGAGAAGGAGGTGTCTCCTCTCTCCAGTTCAGAAGTGCTATGTGTAAGAACCTCAGGGGGTTCATTTGCCTTTGGGCACTCATCTCATCACCAGCTGTAAAGGCATTGCTGTGTTGCTCATAGGCCTGTTTATTTTTAGAAGGATATTGACAGCTTGAAAGCTCTTCAGGGGGAAATATATATCCACAAAGCAGTGTTAAATATGAACTACATCTTCTCTCCAACTTTGTGAGCTTGCCATACTTTTGGCACCCACACAGCTTGCTCACATGTGCAGACAGTAGTGGCTCTGCCAGTGCTTGGGGAAAAAAAAAAAAAAAAAGGTGGAAAATGTATTATTGATAATATAATTATTCTTCAGTTTCTATTGAAGTTCCTCCCTACGTGCCTGTGCACCATGAGTAATTTTTCACATTGACCAGCGAATACCATTGCCAGACATCTGAGCTAGGCCTTCTGGGTTAAAAAACCCCAAAACAACAAATCACCCCACATCAAAATTGAGTCTGGTAAAAAGAACATATGCTTTTTTTTTTTTCTGATGGCATAAAACATGACTTTTACAAACTTTCTCCTCCACCTGGCTCTTTTAGTTTTTAAATTGGAAAATTCTGTTTCAAAGAAAAAGAAGTATATGGTGTTTAAAAAGGAAAACAATTAAAAATATTATATGATTTTTTTGTATCAGGGAGAAGAAACAAGTTTTTAAAAGGGGTTTGTTTCTGGTGTTTATTTTAACGTAGTCACAGGGTTGATCAAAAAGAAAACATAATTGACAAATATTTTCTTTCATTTCTCAACTCATTTTCAGGGACAAAAATTTGCTGGTCTTTTCTTAAACTAAATTTGTAAGATGAAATTTTGAATAAAATGTCAAAAATATTTCTGTAATTTGGTTGAGTTCTAGGTACTCATATCTGTGTTAAATTACATCATCAGAATCAGTGCCAAACATTTATCCCCTCCTTACCACAGTACTTCCTCAGCTCAGCCAGCCATTTTCAGCTGGCTGAATTAAAAACAAAGTCATTAAAGTATCTCTGAAATTTCTGAAGATCAGGACTGTTCTCACTTCTATTTCTGATCAGATAATTTATCTGCTTAGGAATCTGTAGGAAAACATGATAATGCTGACACTGGATACATCTGCCACCTCTACCTTCAAAATCTTTTTCACTCAAGTAACTGAGGTTTCTACAAAACCAAATAAAATGTGGCTTCTTATGTGTAAATCCACAAAAAAAACAGTAATAGCAAAATAAAACCCGTTTATATTGTCAAGGGTTATAAATAAGAGAAAAGATGTTGCAGGAGCTTCAGTATTTGTAATCATATGGATGCAATAGCAATCCAGGCATTGGACTGCAATGGAGAAAGAGTTCTCATAGGTCCTGATTTGGCAGCCAACAAGGACATTATAAGCTTTTCTTCCATTAAATGTATTTTCAGGCACAGAGTGACAAAATCAATGCCTGAAACATCCTTTTCTTTCCAGTATTTCAGCTCATCTATTATTCACAAGCAGGACAAGTTTCACATGCAGCAACCAGAGCTGTAAGTAATGCAGACCCACTAACACTCAACTCATTTCTGGGAACATTCCTTCTGCTGGCAGCAACACTTCTGTCTCTTATCCTAGACAGCAAGAAAAGAAAAATGCCTTGCTTATGCAGAGGCATAAGCCAAGTCACACATCTATCTACCCCATCCAGTATTTGCTGCTGTTAGATATATTTCAATTTTATAGCCAGTGTGCTCCTATTAGAGGTTGATCAATACTATGCATGGACTTGGAGAAATTAGAAGAAAATTAAAATTAGAAGTCTGTAAAGAGGATTGAAGAGAACATTAAAAACTTTTAAAAAAAGAGCACTTGACTGATGTTGAAATACTCAGTTTTAAAAATCCATGCAAGTTGACTCATTTAAGAAAAAAAACTACAGCCGAAGCAAAGACATTACATGGCCAAGAGGTCAGCAAGTAATATAGTCCATTTCATAATAATAATAATGAAAAACTTAGAATACTCTGTTAAAACACAAAGTTTTAGAGGAAATGACCAGATGCTCAGACATTTTATATTATTTTGCTACTACTATTTGACATATCAAAGTTATGCGTAAAAGAAAAATAAAGGGTTCGTTTAGTGAAAATTGTCTTTTTTATGAAAGAGAGGGAAATTGAGATTTTCTCACAAAATATCCTGTCACACTAGACCACTTCTATATGCTGTTATAAATATGCATTTCCCCAGCATGACTAGTACTTGGACTATTCATGTCAGCCTGAATATAAAAACAGTGTTTGGTGATCTAAGCTGCGTACCTAGGATTAAAATGATTTTTTGAAAGACCTGAAGTTTTTGTTAATGACTTCGGATGAGCATTTTATAGCTATTCCTCATAATTTTGGTGTCAGGTAAGATCTTTTCCTGCCCTTTCTTATCTTATTTTCACTGGCTTCTGCTCTAAGTAAAGTTGTTTATCAGGGAAAGTAATTAATAAGTCTCTTCAAAATCATGGTCATTTATGAGTGGAAAATAGGTTCACAACTGATTTCCAATGGAGAGGTTTTTTTCCTTTGGTATGGTTTCCCTCATAGAATAAGACCTCTTTGGAAAAATATTAGGCAGAGACAGCTTACATCACATCACTGGAATTACAGTGAATGAGAAGAAGCAGACTACTGTATAACCACTTTTATACAACGATGAAGAACAACCAGTTTGTCATTAATCTTGCCACCTGATAAGCCAGTTTTTAGGAATCAGAGGGAGTATAAGCTCCCTCATGCAGATCAGATTCAAATAAATCTGTTGAACTTTATTATCCCTATTGCTTAATCACCGCATCATTATACTGTTGACAGATAAGGTTTTGAATGATCATATGGGCTGTAAAAGGCAGAACTACCACAGATGGCAACAGGCACTTTGATTTCTTTGGTGCTTTGAGACCTTCTTGCCTGAGGACTCTGTTATGGGTTTCATTTTATGCATCTCTTCAATTGTTCTTTACTTGAAAGAAAATGGAATTATTAACAGTATGAGAAAGGAGGGTCATTAAAGGAGATGAAATTATTAAGGAACTTAGTTCTCCTAAGTGAACTGTACTTTTAATTGTAAAAGTCGATGAAGTTTTTCTGGTCACTGAATAGAGAAAGTAAATTGCGACACTACTATAAAAATATCAGGCCCCTTATGTTACATGACCCTATTAGCCAGGTACGGTAAATTGAGGATACTTGTCTACTGTTATTTTAAATATATAAATTATACGTGGAGTGGTCAGACAGGTCTAAACGAGAAGGGAAAGGAAATGTCGATCGTTCATGCTAATATATTTTGGAGCACACAGATTTGCTTGATTTACCTATGAAAAACTTGCCAGATTTCACATAGTTTCACATAGTTTCACCTTCCTCATAATGTCGAGCAAAAAGGTAAAAAGATTCCCTTTCACTGGGGTTCAGGTAAGAGCCAGAGAGCAGGAGACACAGAGCTAGGTGGTCAATCCCAAATAGGTCTCTAAAGTAATGCATTCCCTTTATAGAACACTTAAACCTTAATTTTCAGAAGTCTTGGACAGGTTGAGCTATCAGAGAAACCCCAGCAACTCTGGTAGTTCAGATCTCTCTGAGAAGCGCAGAATCACTGGCTTGAATTGAAACCCCAAATAGTGACGGGCCTCAAATCAGTCAATTACTAGGAAAGGCACTTTCTCAGTTTGAATTATCAATTATGGTTGATTAATATTGCAATTAAACCAGAAATTTTGTATGTAAGAAGAAGCAGCTGTGGATGTGATAGTGGTTAGCATAAATTATTGCAGATAACCATTCATGCAAGCACTATGCTTCTGGAAAGAACTTAGTTATACCATAGAATCCCTTCTTTTGTCCTAAATAAGAATCAAGTATATCTGAGCCACAGCTGAAAAATTATTCTTAACCTGTTCTATAAACTCTTTAAGAGACTTAACATTTCCATGTTACCTCCTCCAGCCCTTTACTCTATTGATTTTGAGTATTTTCCCAATATTTAGTCTGATTATTTTTTGATACAAATTCAGTTCATTTTTTTCTACTTTCATGCCCACCAAACAACAGATGTCTGTTCTCTTTCTAACAGACTTTTAAATATTGGAAGACTACTAAATAGTGAAATATTTTATGTATTAGAAGACATATTTAGTCTAAACTCGCTGAAAATGTCTCATAGCCTTGAAGCTGGAAGGAAAAATAATCTAGATATGAACATTACTTGATGACATGGTCCTTCTTCATTGCCTTCATAACCTTCTTCATAAGCTTCTTCATAGGGAAGAAGGAATGCTTATAAGAACTGCTAGAACATTTATATGTATTTTTTATTTTTATTTTATACATATGTATCCACTGTTAACATGGAACTTGGAAAAACATGTAAAGGGAAAGCTCAATGCAAGTGACACAATCTGCCAGATAAACTATCACCAGTGAATACTTTGTGAGATCTAAAACCTGAACATATTGGGAATTTCAGACAAGTGTGATTGTGTTATGAAAACAAACAAACAAAAAACTGCTGAGAAAGCTCATATTCTCATGTGATTTGAAGAAAACTGGAGTGCTCAGCAGTCAACAGCATCTCATTTGCTGTTTTACAATGAGTACATTAAAAAATTCATTCTGCATTTATGCTACTGAATGCGTTCTGGGAATGTATTTCTAGGCTTCAGAAATTCACCAGAGAAAAATAATTTCCTCTTGTAGACAAACTATGAACTCTTCTGAATGGATTTCCTGGCATCAAATGGCAGAGGGGGTGCAATTTAAAGTAAGGTAAGTTATTTGGCTTAAATTGAATGCAAGTCTACCCAGGGTTTTCCATGCAGTAGGAGAAAAGCTTCAGAATCTTCCAGATATCCAATCTGAGCATCTGTTTCCACCTCTTTCTTAGTAGGGGAGTTGTTTTAGGTACAGTATTGTTGGCCTGTTATTATTGAAATGATGACAGAGGAAGTAGTATGAAGAAATTGGACATGAACTAATGAATAATTAAGTTCCTGGCATATAATATTTCTTTACTGATGTTCACAGAGGAAAATACTTGTAAGANTACTTCAAAAAGACCAGTGACTTATCTCTTTCATTTAACGCTGTGATGATATTTTTATAGTCCGGGGAATACAATGTACTGGGATAATCGGTCCATGCCATTTAACTCCTATGAACAGATGACAATAAAATTTATATATTTAATATGCACCTCACCAGTCTGTCCAGATTTGCTCTTCCCTTTCCTTTACAGCTATGTTCATGCTAATATATTTTGGAGCACACAGATTTGCTTGATTTACCTATGAAAAACACTTGCCAGATTTCACATAGTTTCACATAGTTTCACCTTCCTCATAATGTCGAGCAAAAAGGTAAAAAGATTCCCTTTCACTGGGGTTCAGGTAAGAGCCAGAGAGCAGGAGACACAGAGCTAGGTGGTCAATCCCAAATAGGTCTCTAAAGTAATGCATTCCCTTTATGGAACACTTAAACCTTAATTTTCAGAAGTCTTGGACAGGTTGAGCTATCAGAGAAACCCCAGCAACTCTGGTAGTTCAGATCTCTCTGAGAAGCGCAGAATCACTGGCTTGAATTGAAACCCCAAATAGTGACGGGCCTCAAATCAGTCAATTACTAGGAAAGGCACTTTCTCAGTTTGAATTATCAATTATGGTTGATTAATATTGCAATTAAACCAGAAATTTTGTATGTAACAAGAAGCAGCTGTGGATGTGATAGTGGTTAGCATAAGTTATTGCAGATAACCATTCATGCAAGCACTATGCTTCTGGAAAGAACTTAGTTATACCATAGAATCCCTTCTTTTGTCCTAAATAAGAATCAAGTATATCTGAGCCACAGCTAAAAAATTATTCTTAACCTGTTCTATAAACTCTTTAAGAGACTTAACATTTCCATGTTACCTCCTCCAGCCCTTTACTCTATTGATTTTGAGTATTTTCCCAATATTTAGTCTGATTATTTTTTGATACAAATTCAGTTCATTTTTTTCTACTTTCATGTCCACCAAACAACAGATGTCTGTTCTCTTTCTAACAGACTTTTAAATATTGGAAGACTACTAAATAGTGAAATATTTTATGTATTAGAAGACATATTTAGTCTAAACTCGCTGAAAATGTCTCATAGCCTTGAAGCTGGAAGGAAAAATAATCTAGATATGAACATTACTTGATGACATGGTCCTTCTTCATTGCCTTCATAACCTTTGTCGTGGTTTTGCTCTGGGTCTATTTTGCTTTCCACCCCCCACACAATTACTACTAGTTGAGAGAAGGTATTTGCAGACAAAAGAGAGACAGGACTTGGGGGAACAGTATAAATATTTATTACTAGTAAAATAAAAACTACTAATAAATTAAAAACTAAAGAATTATATCTATAACAATATCTGCTCAAGTTGGAATGCTATATATACAC
>NW_020956060.1:220778-227804 GCF_003031625.1 Empidonax traillii
TTTAAAGTAAGGTAAGTTATTTGGCTTAAATTGAATGCAAGTCTACCCAGGGTTTTCCATGCAGTAGGAGAAAAGCTTCAGAATCTTCCAGATATCCAATCTGAGCATCTGTTTCCACCTCTTTCTTAGTAGGGGAGTTGTTTTAGGTACAGTATTGTTGGCCTGTTATTATTGAAATGATGACAGAGGAAGTAGTATGAAGAAATTGGACATGAACTAATGAATAATTAAGTTCCTGGCATATAATATTTCTTTACTGATGTTCACAGAGGAAAATACTTGTAAGAATAATGTGGTTTTGTGGATTGGAAAATAAGTTGATTGCTCCCAGAAGTAAATGCACCTGGAGAAAGGGAAAAAAACAGCTCTTATCTGAGCAGGCAATGCAAGTGTAGTGAAAGACATGGGAGCTAATCCTGTTGTAGCCAGCAGTTCCCAGAAGCAGCAAGCCTATCCATCAGAGAACTAGCCTGAAATAAAAAATTAGATGACCTACTTTTGCTATTTGAGGTGAATGGAAGTGAAAATAGAGCATGCTCAGGGATATCTAAATAAGAAGTAGATTGTCCAGGTATATTTAGTTTTTTTTTGTTGCACACAATTTCCTCAACTGGCACTGATTGAGGAGTAATCTCTGGTGATAATTTTCTACAAGTGCAGCAAGGATAACCCCCTCCAGTGCTGTTCTTTGTCACTAAACTACTTTTCAGAAGAGAGTTAGAGAGGTTCTTTTTAACTTTGAGAAAAGTAATTTTGCTATCTAAAACAGCTTAACAAAGAATAGCATTATTTTTATATTTAACAGCAAAATAAGTGGTTCCTCACAACAACTTTGGATTTCTTTCGAAGAAGAAATGACGTATTTTAAGGCTTTTTTTTCCTAAGAAGAATTTTCATTGTGAAAGGATCATAATTTTTAAATAGATGAAATTTTGCTTTCTCTTAAAAGGAAAGGAGACATTGAAGTTTAGTTTAAGTATAAGGATTTTTTCCCCTCCTTTTTTCATTTTTCTTTGTGTTAAAAAATTAATAAGAGCATTTTCATTTTGGTTTGACTTGAGCTATTTTTGTGGATGTGGAGTTTTTTTGTCTAGCCAGTGAATTGGAAATTATGGTTTTTTACTACCATATGAGTTAAAAAGTTAGAGGTAAATTTTTCAAGTTTACAGGGTTGAAATTCTCTTCTCCTGGACCACTGACAATACGAAAACATGAGAAAGAGCTCCTAAAGTCCTATTGGCAGGAATAGCTAGGAAAGACTGAAAAGTCCACAATATAAAGAATGAAACATGGACTCATTCTACCATGTTTCTGTTCAGTAGAAGGAGAAAAAAAGAGAAACCCTGGAACAAACAGAAATGCAATGATCTTGCCAAAGTTTCACATACTTTTTTCTCAAGGTACAGCCTCAATTGCATCTGACCACCTATGTGGGCTGACAGTTTCAAGGATGATGAAGCCTGAAGGAAGCAGATTGTTTCTGGCCACTCATTTCACCACATCCCAGCAAAGAAATACCAACAATCACTTATATTTTAATTTATTCAGGTATTAGCTGCCCAGTCAAAGATGATTTGTTCATATAGGTATAAATTGTGATAATTTTTTTGGAATATATTTTAAAGGACTGGCAACTTTTGACAAGACTAGATAATAATGTTTTACCTCAAAATCATTAATAAATCTACTTGTTCTCTGGCATTGGTGGTAAAGGTGTGGCTCCAAATGCTATTGTAACAAGTTCATTACAAGATTTTGCCTCAGATTCAATTTCATGGTTTTTCTCCACACATATATAGCAACCCAATTGTCTTCCCTGAGATCACAGGTATTAGCTGTGATTAGTTCTATTTTTAAGAGCTGAAGGGTTTTGAGATTAGAAAGGGAAAAATTCTCCTTTGCCTTTAATGGAAATGGTCTTGGAAAGATAATCCTGGACCAACACGATCGTTCCCCCTTGAGTTTGGAGTGAGGGAAAGTAAGTAAGAATTTGGTCTATTAGGTATAAGTAAGAAATGATCAGTATTGGGCTTGGGAGTTTCTTTTTCCTTTTACAAAAAATTGGGGTTTTTTACAGGTCAAAATCACCCTATTTTATTAAACAGACATAAACATCCAGATGCTCTTTTGTCCTGTACAGCTACTTACACTGGGACTAAACAAACCTGAGGCAGGTGGGGGTAAACCACTTATTTTCAAATCCATTAATTCTTATGCTTTTTTTAATCTCATTTGTGTAATCGTGGGGCTCATTGTGCAAATGAGACAGGACATGTCCCTGATGTCCCAGCTCTGCAAACATACAGGCTTTTCTGCAACTTTAACAGACTGTAATGTGGTTATCTAAAGTCGAATATCTGTGTCACTGACTGCTGGCTTGGTACCTTAGATAGCTAATAGCAATGAAAATTGTCTAACACCTACAACTTTTACCAATGCTGATTGTCCTTATAATTAGATGAGAAGTCTACTATAAATGGGCTTATTTCAAATACCTTTCAGGAATTTATTTGGTCATCTTTCTGCATTGCTTTCAAATTTTCATTGCAAACATTATTTTTGAGATTGGATAAAAAATAATTACAAGACATTTATTCAAAGATATTATTAAATAAACTTGGGGATTGTACTAAGTAGAAATAAACCCATTATTTTTCAGCAAACTTGATATTTATAAAGCTACTGCTTTTCAGTTTTGCAAAGTTTTTAAAGAGTTCTTTAACTCAGTTAACAGCCTGGCCAACAGTCTCTGTAGAATACTAATTTGTTTTGCTTAAATGGCTTATAAACACCTGATTCCAACTTTAGAAACTAATTAGTGAGCTAGAGATTTTACATTAAATGGGCCATTTTTTGATATTCAAAGCTGTGCTGAATCTAAATGTCAACATTGTTTCTAATTATGAAAAACACAAAGGGATGTCATAGGGCTAGAAAACATATTGTGTCCTAAACTGAGATAAAATGACAGGCGGTGTATCATTCAGCCACATACTTGCTTATTTAATAATACCAGAAAAACTCATTATTAGCTCTATTTTCTGGAACTGAAGAATTTAGGGATTAGGAAGGGTAAAAGCTCTCACTTGGCTTTAATCGAAATGGTCTTGTAAAGATAATCCTGGACCAGTGCCATGGCTCTCCCTTGAGTTAGGAGTGAAGGAAGGTAATTGAAGTCAGAAGCCTTCTTTTCACCAGGCTGCTGGTGTCCTGTAGGGCAGGATTTGATCCTTGGACCCATCATGGCACTCATGCAAACCCAGGCCTGAGTGCATCAACGAGTAACTTCAGCCAGTCAATCTCCTGCAGCCACGCTGCAAACACGCTGCTCCTATTCTGGCTGTGTGAAAAGGGCCAGCAAAATGCTCTGCTGGAGTCACTGCTCCTGCTCCTGCCATGCAGTGCTTGGACCTGCTCTGCCTTCATTTGGTTGCAGGCTTGTACCTATGTGGGCTATTACTTTCTCAGGGAGCACTTTTCATTTCATCTTTCAGACTTTATTTTGATGCACTGATGTGTCACCCACTCTTATATTTTCATCATTAATTTGAGTGATTGGGGAGTTAACTCTTTCGATGATCTTCTGACAGAATGACTTATGACTAATGTTTGTTAAAACAAAGAAAAAAAGAAATATGTGAGTAGAAGTCTTGAAGATATTTTTTTCTGTAAGGCCTGGCTAAAACAGTTACAGGTGGAAAAAAAAAAAAAAAGGAAAAAAAAAAGAAAAGGAAAGAAACAAAACAAGAAAACATCCAGAAAACAAACTGGGATGCTCTTCTATAACCCACAGTCTTTACCCATTAAATCAACTTCAGGATCTATATTGATTCACTAAAGCCTGAATTTCAACTCATCAATGGTTTCACAGAAACACAGTTCATTGATATTGGATAATATGATATTACTGGCTCATTTTGTGGTGTATTTCAGAATACTGCTTGTTAATATGGGAGAGAAGTAGATTTTATACAGCGTTTCAGCCCTGTTCCACTGATGACTTGTTTCAGAGCCCATTAGCTCCAATGGAAGCTTTTTCAATGATTTAAAAAACTAAGACGATTCAAGGATGCTAACTCCAATTTTGACAGCTTTTGAGGTTTTAGGAAAAATAGTTTGTTGGTCAGGCAAAACCAATGTTCTCAGACAAAATGAAACTTTCAGATTTAAAAGGCTAGTTTTAAGCTTTACTTTCTTTCTTTCTCTCAACAGAAATGACCAGAGATCCCAGAGCCTCAGACGCTGCCCTTAAACTTCATCAGAGCTGATGAATCTCCACAAGTTCCTAACACTTTGTCTAACATAATGCTGTGTAATTTTTAAAATATTCTGAGTAACTCAGCTTGATACATTCTGCAGTGCAGCACTTCAGAGTACCCATCATTCTCATGGGATTATCATTATCCCAGTCTCCAAGGTGAGAGACATTATAAGGAGAAGTTGTTGCCTAAAGTCTATCTGGACAAAGGCTCCCCCACTACTAAAATTTGTGCCCCTTCTATCAGTTCTCACTAAATATAAATATAAATGATGCAAACATTCTCGGGAATTTTTAGCCCATGGCTTCCAAAATCTGTCTGACCCACTGCCTTTTCTATGACTTAAAAAGAACATTTTTTTCATTTGGGATAAAAAACCCCACATGCCCTGGAAAGTTATTTTTTCATCTTCTTGAAAGTCAAGTTAGATCAAAGAACAGAAGAATTAGGGATGCCAGTGCTAGGTGGCTGAAAGGCAGGTTCTGTTTATCACAGAGCTTATAGCCTTTGTCCACTGAGGATTAAAAAGCTTAAGAATCAGCTTTCAGGAAAAAAAAAAAAAGAGACTTGAGATTTTCCTAGTGATTCTTGTGCCTTTGAGAGAAAGAGAGGCTTAATTATTTTTGTACAATTCATTTCTGTCATGGAGCACATGAGAAAGAAGACTGCAAAGACTTTGCACACTCCAGCAGGTAGACTAGGGGGAATCTATCCTGAGTTATGATTTATACTGTAGGAGTCCTGTAAGGCTGACACTAGATCCATTTGGAAACATACCTGATATATTACCTCATCAAATCTTGTCAAGAGAAGTCCAGCCCCGGTTCTTCCTCTGTTTTCCAAGGTGTTCAGATCAAGGCAGGGGAAAAAAATCAGAGTTTGCTTTCATAAAATGTTTTTTATAATTTGAATAAAAAATAACAATGCCCAACTCAGCACCAGACAGTATTTTTCTCTAAGAAAGACCTACCAATAAGAGGAGGAGGTGGCATTGGAGAATTGTTAGAAACACAGAGATCTATATATTCGTAAGGGGGGAATAGAGTTAATTTTTTTTTTTCCTATCATCTTTATGGATGTGCATCTCCAAAAGAGCATTGAATGATAGAAAGTTTTGTCAGAGAACTGACAAAAGAGTGTTCTATGAACCTTCGTAGTGTGTTGATAAGGTCACTACCGTGAAGTGTTCCTTCACACTGTAGGAGATGTGTTCATTGTAACAGTTGGCCCAAAAATTTTTAATTAAAATTGAGCAATTTGAATGCTGGCAGTGTGTAAGCACCTTTTCTGTTTACATTTACCTATCATTCCACAAGGATCCCATGCCTGCTTCTGAGTTATACACAAGCTTAGTTCACTTCTTCTCATTTCAGAATTGGATAAGTGGTTGTTAAGCACAAAGCACAACAGTGGATTAAAAGAAACGAAATTAAGAAGAATTGCATAACCAGCTCAAATTATCACTTCTGATTCAGAACTCGCTCTACTTCAGGAGAGGGTTTGAAAGAAAGTGTCAGTCACTCCCTGTGACTGAATTTTAAATATGGAAGTGCTATTTCAAGTTTTATTTTGGAGCTTTAACTCTGCTTTAGCTCTCTTAGGCACAAATTTCCATCAGGAACATGAGCTCATAAATCCTCTGGCGGTGAAGCAAAGTGAATGTAAGTTTATCTGTTTGTTTGCTTTTCTTTATATTATCCTCCACAAATCATGCTGTAAAATAAAAACACACTTCTTGCAGCAACCTGTTGAAAGAAGCATTATCCCTGTATTCCTTTGTTCATACACAGCAATCCACTTCATGCAGTTTCAAGGCTGTGCCAGGCTGTGGGGCCCAGTGTAACTGCCTCTGTGCATAAACAACATGGGAGAGCCTCTTTGTTGGTGGAATCACATTATTATTTGTATGACAACACCGACATAACAATAGGAAGCCAAAAAAAGCAAAGCATCATCTTACATACACAGTCGTAAGTGGAGAAAATGAAATTAGGCTTAAAGGCACCATATTTCTTGTACATTGATTCCCCTTGGTATTGGCAGTGACTGCACCACCGCAAGATTCTTCCTTAAGAGTGGAGCAAACAGTGGAGCAAACAGGTCAGAACATGAGCTGATCTGTTACAACTGGTTTGAATTGGGTGAACTTAAAATTTGCTGCATCGATGCTTTTCAACATCTAAATCTCAGTTCCCAAACATCCTTTCTTAGATGTCTGCATTTCTCTTAATATGTTGTGTATTGTCTGTCTTACTTTTCTGTATTATTTGAATACCAACTTCAGCTTATGAGTTTTTCAAAATTTGGTCCTGCCTAAAGTGTTTTGTTTGCCTTTTTCTCTCTGTTCAACAGCAGCAAATATCATAGTTATTTCCCCAGCAGTCACAATAGGTACAGTATTCAATGTGACTTTGTAATGACAGGATTATTAGCGAGAAAAGTCATCCAGAGGTCTGGATAAACATTTTACACGGGTGAATATGGCTTTGTCACACTGATCTTTTAAAGCTGGCTCTGTAATGATCATAGTAATAACTTCAAGATAAGTAAAATAAAGCCATACATCTTTTTTTTTTTTTTTTTTGATTTAGCACCATCTTATCTGCTGTGTGCTCTTTATTCCACCCAAGAACATAAAGTGCAAGTTGTATACAAATAGCTGCCACCAGTGCCTGAGGTATGTGAGTTTTTTGATGACTCCCAGTAAGCAGTTCTACTTTTACACTTGTTTGGTCTATGTATGAGCTATGAGATGAATAAATGTTAC
>NW_020956060.1:228229-232951 GCF_003031625.1 Empidonax traillii
AGGCTGAGGGACTGTTTCAGGCAGTCCTTGTATCTCCTCTTCGGGCCTCCTCTCTTGCGGCATTTTTTGATTTAGCACCATCTTATCTGCTGTGTGCTCTTTATTCCACCCAAGAACATAAAGTGCAAGTTGTATACAAATAGCTGCCACCAGTGCCTGAGGTATGTGAGTTTTTTGATGACTCCCAGTAAGCAGTTCTACTTTTACACTTGTTTGGTCTATGTATGAGCTATGAGATGAATAAATGTTACTTCCTGCCCCACGGCTTGTACCACAAGGATATAATAAATGCTGCACTGAATCCAGTCAGCACTGTATCATTCCCAGGGTAGGCTTCATTGGCTTTTCTAGACAGTAGAACGAAACACACCTTAATAATTTTGCTGGCATTTGAGATTTTCCCCTAATGGCAAACAAAACCATGAGCTTACAACTTGAACAACTGATCTCATCACATTTTGAAATTTCCAAATATCACTTTTCCAGCACCTGCCTCAACTGCGCTTTGGAAAAAATCAGCTCAGATACAAATTAGAAGGAGGGCTTCCAATTTGCTTGATCAGGACACAGAGATGCTTCCAAGATCGTTTTTTGTTAAAAAAGAATTTTGTAGTCCAGTCATAAATCCTCTCATTCACCTGTTGTGTGAACAAGATGGTTTATCCCCAAACCAAAAAGTGTTTTATGCAATAATCCAGTAATCATCTACTCCCTATTCTGGCCTTGCACTTAGAGCCACACCTGTAATTACTCTTGCACAGCCATACCAACAGCTCTGGGTTCCTCAGCAGGTGTAATCACACAGG
Source organism: Empidonax traillii (assembly GCF_003031625.1). Classification (NCBI taxonomy): domain Eukaryota; kingdom Metazoa; phylum Chordata; class Aves; order Passeriformes; family Tyrannidae; genus Empidonax; species Empidonax traillii. The sequence goes on from NW_020956060.1 coordinate 229,036, forward strand.
GCCTCACACTTTGTGTCTCAGTGTACAACCAGCATTTGGGTACAGATGGTAACTACAATTCCAGTAGAGTATTTGATATCCTGTAACTGCTTAGATGTGTTGATTTTTTTTTTCTTTATATGTGGTTATTACAAACATTTGAATTTCCTTTTCACCACGCATGCTACAGTTCTTCTTTGAACTATTAATTCTAATAATTTTCTTCTAAGAGTAGCATAAGCGATATCAAACATCTGAAGAAGCCTCCTCCTCTTTCAAAGCACTGACTGATAATATTCCTATGTGACCTTTTCCCTTTCTGTTGAGACCAGGGCTACCTGAAAAAGCAGTTAGGAAAGTGTATATGCAGAATGGGAAGGAAGAAAAATTCAGTTTCTCACCAGCCCACATAAACACATTTTAGGAAAGATGGGAAGAATTTTTCTGGAATATCTGCAGTGAATTCCCTGGAGAAGGAAACCTACTCTCATTGCAATTAATCTCATACTTTACGATACTAGTAATGATGTAGGACTGCAAGTTGAATAAGTAAGATGCAGTGATGAGAAATCCTAATATGCAATTTTGACCATGAGATACGTATCCTGCAAATAATGTATTGACTTTGCTTCCAGAAGACCACTGGAAAAAATCAAGTAGGAAAGCAACAGCTGGATGTGGATAAATTGCTTCCAAATGAACAAAGTAGGAAGGGAAGGAGAGGGAGGGGATCCATGGCAACAGCTTCTTTCTGCACTGCATCTCCCAAAATTAGAAAACCATTTCGCTAGTGGTGGGAAAAGGTGAATCAAAAGTTATAAAAAATATTTGTAAAGTATTCTTACCTCTGGAAAAGAGGATGACATCAAGATATGTTTTTCTGTAAAACATACTTGTCTCTATCCCCAAGTTGAAGGAGTTATCCTTGAGCTAAAGGAACCCATTACCATGCCCAGATCTTTGAGAGGGTCTGTTGGAAGCCTAGACCCATCAATATCACCAGGTTTAGACAGTCACTGAGCTAAACATATTAGTAGACAGCTTATTGCATGGAGTGATTTTCTCTGAAAAGCATTGGATCAAAATAAATAATAATTGGCTCTAAGAAGGCTGTCTGGTCAGTTTATTAACAATATTTTTCTGCTTCTGGAAAGGACAGAAGTGCAAAACAGCACTTAGGCCTGCTGAGACAATCTCAATTAGTGCTGGGTCATTGCAGCCCAGGGCTGTGTATCAGTGGCAGAGACAGAGTGTTCCCCTTGAGAAAAAACAACATATCCTGCACCAAGACCTTATAAAGGAGATCAACAAGTACTAAAGGTGCAGTGACATGATTAATAACAGAAGCAATTGAATGCTAAAATGTTTTGCTTTTAAAAGAGTAGTATTTTTTGACTATTGCGATAATAGTATCTTAATAGTTGACAAAGGAGCCCATATCAACAGAGGAAATGCAGAGTACCAATAAATTCCTTAGTAGGACTAATAAGAGCAAAATGAAGGAAAGTCCTGCTCCATTATTCATCCAGGTGGAGAAACAATGGCTGGTCATGCTGGGGAGGTTGTAGTATTTATAGGTATTTAGTGGATTATTCATCCAAAGGGTGTCCTGATATGTTTGTTTTTAATAAGAAAAGTACAAAAGCTTTAAGTGGAAGGTGTATGGTTCAAGGTATGAAATATTCTGAGAAATCAGACCTGGTGAAGTTCACCTGACAACAAAAAGAAGTAAACAGGATGTTCTTTGATGGGGACAAGGGCAAAGACCTTCAGTTTGGTGGGAATAATCAGCCATCTCATCTGAGGACTGGAAATCACTGGCTGATAGAAGGAAGAGGCTTATTGTCTCTAGTAAATCACAAGCTGAGCGTGACTTATTCATGCTACTGATAAAGAATTGTTGTCTGTATGGAGAAGTAGAAACATGAATGTAGACATGCAGAAGAAACCACACTGTTCTTTCTACTCATGCTCAGCTACAGCAGAATGCCTGACCTTGAATACTGCACATGTGGACAAATGTTGACTGAGCTGAGCAGGAAAAGATCAGAGGAAAGAAAATCAAGGAGAATCAAGAACTACTTGAAGATATCTGAAAATAGTATGATTCCCTATTTTAAACATGGGATGGTTCTGTGGCAATATGCTAAAGGATGACAGGTTGATAAAGGTACTGAGTATCTTCTAAATACAGGACAATTAGGGAAAAGTCAGGAAGATTAGGTTCTGTTTTTGAGGAACATTTTCTAATAATGAAACACTGAGCTGTCTTTAGGCAGCAAAGGGTATTTCAGTGGGGGAAAAGTCTCTTAGAAGTGGACCACTTAATCTTGCCACCAGAAAAAGTCAGGGTAAGGGTATGCTGGTTTTTCCACACAGATAGAAATAGTTTTGCAAAAGTAACTTGCTAACTTTTACATAAGCCCTGTTCTATAGATTTCAATCAGTCAATTATGGACACCTTTTCAAAGTATGTCATGGTTTGACACGAAGAGCTTTTGAGAAGCTGATCTCTCACTTTGGCACCCAAAGAGACATCAGCACTTCTGGTAGTGAGTCTGAGTGCTCTTGGAGATGCTGCTGATGGTGGGAAATAGGAGTGAATGATTGCTGATGCTTTTTAACACAGCAAAAAGCAAAAATCTTGAGGTGTAGTAATTATAACTTTTCTCTAGAATTTGTTGTGGGTTATTTTATACTCTTCTATAGCTCCACACAACCAATGTTTGTACACAAATCACCCCTGCACAAAATAAATCCAGAAGGAAATCCAGAACAAAGAGATGTGCAGAAATTGTGCAGTTCCAGTACTTCATCCAGGCTCCTGCAGCCCCACTCATGCATACTACTCTCTATCTCTGCTTCTGTGTAAACATGTCTTGTTACTATGGCAACAGCTACATCAAGTGTTCCTTTCATTACATGGTATTTTTGAGCTACAGAACACATTCTGAGCTGGGAACAAACATGCTGCATTAGCTGCTTTCTTTATAATTTGAGATATGGTTGTTCTCGAGAAAAATAAAATCATAGGATTTGAACACTGGATTTTTATTTTAAATCTCTTAGCGCTAAAGATGCCCATAAAATTTCTGTGGAAACAGTTTATCAAGGAAATGTCAAGTCTTTGACCCCAAGATGTCTTCATTCAAGGTAATCTTGCTGTACACAAAGTATGCTACAAGAGATTTTATGTGGACTGCTCATTGGATGCTATAGACCTTGTAGAGACATCCTGAAAGTCTTGGGAGCCAAGGGGGCTTTAGGAAGGTCAGTTGGAGCCACAGTTCTCAATATTCCCAGTCCCTATATCTGGAGAACTGGGACTAAAAGAATGTGTGTGTGTTCTCAGGGTCTATGACTCTCAGGTGATATGAGTCAGGTCTTACATGGGAAATGCTAATTCAAGGGAAAACTGAAAAATTACACTGTTCACTGAACATTCACAAGGGTGTTTAGTTTTGGTTTGTTTTTTTTCAGGTCCAATTTAAAAACAAATTTAAAAAATAAAAATAATAGCCTATTAATGCAAAATACAACGTTGAACATAAAATTTTTGTGTAGCTATCCTGCTGTTATATATACCAGAGTAACTTGTGTGCTGATTCTCAGACTCATAAATGTCTTAAGAAACAATTTACTCTAATCCTCAGTATATTTCAGGTTGTTAAACTTCATTGGCCACCCCTATGTTGAGACTGTATACAGTGAAATTGTGCCTTCCACAGAGGAATCATATCCTGGCCTCAAGAAGTGCAAATATGAGTCATCTATAACTTTTCTGGATAGTCTATTTCAACAATTAATAACTTTTTTTTGATAAAAATATGTCAGTTTATAACACTTATGTGTCTGACTTCAGGTTCTGGCAACACGTTCTGACTGTGTTTTTCTGCAGAAAACCCTTCAATTCCCAATGTTGACAGTGTTTTCCCCA